>NW_009219950.1:0-2464 GCF_000690835.1 Fulmarus glacialis
CCTGTTAACCAGGACTGCTGGTAAATTATTCCTGAGCATCCTTCTACACTTACATTATATGACTGCCTGTGGGGATAGGATTCAAAGAACGAAGAGGTTTCTTCCAGGCTTGTGTAAGCTATTGCCCACTGGGAGAATACAAACCCATGTTTTCAGTGGCATGGAAACATCATTCCAAAAGAAAGCATTCTTTCTAAATTCCCACCAGACTACCTAACCCACACCTCTTGCTGCACACTGCACTAGAGAACTCAAAGCTTCTGGTTTGCAAGGAAATCTCCTTTCGTGTTTCTCAAACATCTATTCCTATTCAACCTATGAACTGACCATCTCTTTAGGATTTTCAGCCTTTGGAGAAATAACCATTTGAGACTAGTAGGAGCTGTTGTAGTCAAAATCTTGTAGAGGACAAAAGGGAACACACCATACAGGTGAAGCCAAAAATTTCTTACTCTAATTAGTATCTTAGCGGTATAATAGTCTAAACTATTTAATTAAGACCCAGAAGCCTCATTAATAAAATAGTTAAAATTGTTACACAAAGGCTTCTGAGTTTCTGTGCTTTGGGTGTAGTATTCAGCCTACCCTACATGTGTTCCCAGGGTCCTACAGCTGGTAGTTTCAGTCTTCCTTTAGCAGAACGGGTGGGAGGGGGCCAGTTCCCAGGTGTCATCGGCACACCGAAGCCTTCACTGGCAGAAGATCATGTTCCTGGTGGGGATTTCTCCTTCTTCATTCTTGAGGTCAGGTTGGGGCTACTTTTATACGTTTTCCTAAAAGACCCTGCTTCCCTCTCATTGACTCCCAGCCAAAGTTTGGAAGTTGCGCAGTAGCCTTCCTCAGCCTCAGCTGACCTAAAGGGCTGTTTGTTAAACAGGAACTGACTGGGTATGCCACACTTACACCATGAAGGGGTGTAAGAGCTTAAGCTAATGCAGGTTAGGTAATAGTCTCTTGACTAATAGACAATTTTTTAAACAAATAACACCAGCTTGAGCCCAGGCAATCACAGGCAGGACCCTGCACTGTCAGTTCAATACAGAGCCTATGGTCTTTTACTAGAAATGCCAGAAATAATATTTACTAGTGTACAGAGCTGGTCAGTGCTGTTTGCCATTAACAGTTATTCCTGATTTCCTTAAATCCTAAACCTTAATTTTACCAAATAGTTGAAGTAAGACCACAGAGGAATCTAAATAGACTCATGCTAGTATTAGCGGCCAATCTTGAGACTGGTTTTGATGCATTCACCTACAAAACTATTGTAAAGGTGATGTAACATTTAGTGTTTATAAATTCCTCATTCTTGACAATACTTACCAACTTGATCATTTTATTCATTTGTTAGCAGAGGACGAAATGATGCCTTTACTGCACACAGTGAATCCTTCGTATTTACGAGTAATAGATGTAAATCAGGGAAGGATTTGAACATGGTAAGATTGATGTAAGGTTTCCAGCCGAACTGGTCCTAATTCTTAACGTGCCTAAGTGTATGTAAATACATTCACATCAGCACACTGCTAACTGGGGACAAGATCTTTATGTCTAAAAAGAGTCATGTCTATCAAAGTGCATGAAGGTATGCCAGCTTCCATCAACAGCAATTTTTGGACCCATAATTACTGAATGTCTATTATACATCAGAAGACAAATAATATCTTTGGGGGGTCTATTAAAATATCCCCCCCAAAGACTAAATGGTTTCCAGGCATTCATTCTCAGTATTGAATTAACACTGTCTTTGTTCTGGTGCATGACAAATGAGAGCAATCTTGAGCAAATCTCTGATTAGAGGAAGATAAAATTAACAGTTTAACCTATTCCAGCCACAATTAGTAATATGGCAGTAGACCTTTTCTCTTTGTAGCTTCAGTGCCTTTTAACTTAATAAAACGAAATAAAATCTGGACTTTTTATCTCTCATTGGGGATTTTCAGTTACAGTACTCCATGAATAAAGCACTAATGTGCTGCTTAGGTGAAATGGCTGCTTTTTCAAACAGCAATTGATGATAATAGAACACCATAACACATAGTTCAAGATGATTATTTCAGCCAAGTTCCAATAAGAAAGAGCTACAAATGTACATGAATAGACATGAAGCTACTTTTATGTAAGTGGTATGAATATTTCAATTATTAAGTCCACTATACATAGAAAAACTAGAGAGGATGGGGATAAATGAGTCACCAAATTCTGAGTTACTGTATAAAAAGCCAACATCAAGGGGCCAGTGTTTCAGATGTAGTATACAGATGATAGACTTCACATTATTGTACCATACATCACTATGTGATCATGCTACATACTGGCAGTATTTCCTGATGTAATTTATTCACTAAACTTGTGACAACTTACGACAGCAGTGAGTAGTAAATATACCTATTGTGTTACCCACATTCTAGAAGAGCAGTATGCCTCAAAATGCCACTGTCATTTTTTTTAATAATTCATTCTTTCC
>NW_009219950.1:2477-6781 GCF_000690835.1 Fulmarus glacialis
GTCTGGCTGTTAGTTTGGACACATGGAAAGACAGCCAAGATCCAATGAACATGACCAGACTGAAGTAGACACAGTAGATAAACTGTCATTAATTTATTAGTGGAATTCATCTACGAACTTCCAATTCTTAACAATTTCTACTTGGTGCATGTATCTGTCAGTAGGATCCTGTCTTCCTCTTGTAGGAGATTAATGTATATCTTTTCACATTTAGGACTGCAGAAGTATTGTTGTCTTGCAGTAGTTTTGGGAAGACTGGCTTCCTCTGAAACTAGTTTCAATTCCCAAACTTGTCTATGCCTTAAGTCTGTTAAATTATGACCTGGGAAATCTCAGTGTGGTGTTTCTAAACCATATGAATATTCACATATATTCACCCCTCTGTTAAAAACAAAACCAAAAGCAAAAAACCCCAAACCAAAACCAGCAAAACCAAACAAAAATACAAAACCAAACCCAAAACCAATAATTTCTAGAGTTCCTCTCTCTTTCGTGCTTGACTGTTTCTTCACATACTCTCATGATGCAAAGGTTGGAAAATCTCAATCAACTACTTTCTTCATTGATAGCTAATTTCCTGATCCTTGGCTCTGTAGTAGAGCAAAGTATCTTTCTCTCTACGTGCTGGCTTCTGTTTTGTTCCTATTCCCACTCAATGTGTTCCTCAAGCAGCCCCTATATTACCAAATATTCTTTTTCCTTTGGTGGCATGTGAAAAATGTTCAGATAGAAGAGGAAAGTCAGTCTTCTCCACTTCCACATACTGCCCTGTTGTCTACCTTTCCTCCCTCTTCTAGGCAAAGAAAAGAAAGGAAAAACACATTTACCAGACAGGAGAGCTGAAATGACCACAGGTCCTTCAATTCTCACTGACAGAGCCTAACAGCACCCATGCCCCTAGTCTTGTGACAGAGGGGAGCCTTCTGTGCTTCCTTCCCTCTCTGTCTCTTTCTTCATGCCTCTGTGGTAACCCTTAGGCTGTATAAAGATGTTCTTATGGTACTTAATGGTTACGTTAACTGTGTCTTTCCTGATTTGACAAAAGGGTCTGAATTCATGTTTGAGTTCCTCAAAGCAAGCAGTTCAAGTGAGCTGAGAACTCCATTGACCTTGGCCTGTTTATGACGTATTTCAAACAAGTCATCACTGTCCTTTGGCAGGATGAACTCAGAGCTGTAAATTCTCCTAAATGATTTTGTATTCCATCATGACATTCCCAGGTTCCCATATAAGGGTAGATAGCCATTACATGTACTTACTAGACTGCTATGACTCCTAAGGGAGAACATCTAAGCTGAGGGAGGAGAGACAGAGAAGGATGTTGTGCTGAAGGCCCCGTGATTTGATGCAAGATTTTATGTCCTAGATTTTATAAAAGTCTCCAAAGAAAGGGCACTAGTACTCACAGTTGCACTCAGCTTTTGTAGTGTGACTCTGGTCACAGTACAGGGCATGAAGTCAGAGAAGTATGTGTGAGACACTGTGGCCTTACAAGTGTGGTGCAATGGATGGGTAAGGCAAGTTAATACAATTAATTACTGCTTCAGCCCATTCTGTTCATAAGAGCAAAACAGAGGTGGAAAATATTCTCAGCCATTACTGTCTTCTTAACCCCCACACCTCCCCTAACTTAAAAGTCAATTGGCTTTCTTCAGAGTTGAACTAGACTGTGAACATACATATTAACAGTGTGGACGATCATACAGGGCTAGTGTGCAACTAGAATATAATTAATTAAAATAATATTTATGTGAATCCAAGATTTCCAGTGGCAAAAATTTCAGATGTGACTGCGTCAAGATATTTCTATGTTATCCTTTCTACTTTTCTTTTGAGTTTGTAGGTGTTGCATTTCACTTTCTTTTCAACATTTAAATTTAGTGCGGTTCTTCTGAAAGATTTTAGGAACTTCTGAAAAGCATGTACACATGTAATAAACATGACAGCCCCACACTTACTTCATTAGGTTTTGCTTAAGCTCTTTAACAGTGAGGATCTGTGGGACTAAAAGAGTTGTTATATTTGTAATTGGTATATTAATGTAATGTTGCAAAAAATAATTAGCTTCAATCTCCACCAGTGTTAAAACACACTAGCAAAGGGAAAAAAACCCCAGCCGACTAGTCTGATTTTATGAAGATTATCAACAGCTAGTCTGTGACACCCCTCCACCCCAAATGAAAATCCATTTAGAAAAAGCAATTCTAAAGTCAAATCAGGTTACTTGGTAACAAAGCGGTTTCTACTACCACTCCCTAAATTGTCAGAATGAAATACAGAACTAATGTAGGTTTGAACCCTGCTGTAATACGTCTTTCCCAAGTACATTACTCCCTAGAATTATCATCAATGGCTACCAAATTTCTTGTAATCATAAATAAATTATGTTTAAATCAATAGGTTCTAAAAACTTCTGTACATTTGAGTCTTGCTTTCAATGTCAAGTGAATTTAAGAAAGTACGTGAAAGCTATAATCACTCTGAAAACTCAAAACCTGTGTTTACTAGTCTGTAAAACTATCATGAGTCCAGTTTCAGAGAATATGTATTACTCTCCCACTTTCTCAAACAGAATTTGTTTCCCAGTTTGATCAAGATGTATTCACTTATGTTGAAAAGAAGATGAACCATCCAGTCAAGGTCTGAGCCTGATAGCTATTTCTTTATTTTTGACACTGTATGGCAGTTTTATGAAATTACTTCAGGTACTTTTTTTTCATACTGATGCCAAAATTAAGTTAAAACAAATGTAAACAGGATTAATATCATTTTATAGTAGATGAATTACCACACACAGACTTCAGTTTTATGTTCATTTGTGCAGAAACACAGATTGGAATTTGTATTTATACAGCACCTTTCATACTGAAGATATTTTAGAGTACTTTGCAATCTAAATTATACACTGCCAAGGCACTGACTATGAAAGTAAACATGTGTTCAGCAATAGCTCACATATATCTCTAGAGCTATTTTTATTGAGGAAAAGATATTGGACTTCTATTCATTTTCAAACATGCCACAGACTGAACAACACAAATGAACAATCATGAGAGGCATAGAAAAGCTCATTAATTCAATTACCTACAAACACAGATGTTACCGGGTTTTAAACTTCCAGGCGTTTCACAAACTAAGACCTTACAGAAATACATGGTTCTTTGAGTAGTCACTAACCTGCAGAGGCTTTACTGGGTTAACATGGTCTTGGACAGGCAGTCCTTTAGGGGCTGACCTTTCTCCTAACAGTAGTCTTACTGAGTTAATGGAATGATCCATATCCTAGTGGGACTTCTGTAAGCTTTGAAAGCTCATCCTTTGCTTGGAATTCATACATCACATTTTCTAAGAAAGAGCTGCTCCTTAGAAAAAAAAGTGATTTTTGACAAGTTTTGCACAGCTCTAAGGATTTTATTCCTACTTGTATTGGCTTTCTAGCCACTATTTGTAAACTATTTTCTATTTCTTGTATGCATTCATATTTTGTCTCTGTTTTCAGAGACTGCCCATTTCTCTTCTGTGTTCTTTCCCAAGCAGCAGTTAATAGTATTGCTAGACTAGGGGTTAGAAGTCTTAGAAGAATATTCATAAAAATTCCTGCCCGTAAGCCAATATCAGCATGCTTCTGAAAACTGTTCAGAACTTCAGACCTTCACAATCTGCCTTGAAGACATACTACCATTATTTTTCTATGGCCCTTGTAAAATTTTCAAGTGTTAGAACAACTGAAGATATGAACCAATAAAATTCAAAGTGTTCCTCGAGGCCTGGCATGTAACGTCACCTTACTTTCTCCTAACGCTTCAGCAGAAATTCCTGCAGTTCCTTCCCACATGCAGATCCAAGGATGGACTTCAGGGGGGCCAAACAAAAGCTGAGGTATTGGTCTCCCCTTTCTCGCAATTTTGCTGTTAGGCTTCAGGACAGACCATCTTTCTTGACAACCCTCTCTTTTACTGTCTATATGCCAGATTTTGATTTCATGCATGCCTTGAATTCAGTCAGTATTCAACACAGAGCAGAACAAAGTGGCCTTTTCTTTCCTTTTCATTTATCTCTACTGCCTCCTGACAAGATGTTCTTTGTGAAAAGTCTCCCAGCTGTCCAATGGCACCGGTTCTCACTAGACCTATGTCCCACAAGATGTGTCCCTGGTGTTGAACTGGCAATTTTTTCATATTTTGACAGTGAGCATTTTCAAGACAGCAAGAATAAGTATACAGAGTCTCAGCCCCAGATGGCTTTTGCATACTGCATAATTCCAAATCCATAAGGCTCAAACTGTAATTATACATTTCACATTC
>NW_009219950.1:6812-21135 GCF_000690835.1 Fulmarus glacialis
GCTTCTCTCTAGTTATAGTGTATTTACAGGATTCTGATATAGCAATACATTTATAAGGTATGCTAAAGCCTTCCACATAACTGATATCCCCATTTTCTTGTCCAGAAATAATAATAATGTCATCCCCATGAAGTATCTTGTTCATTCGCTTACAAATTTTAGTAGGTAAAGTAGTTTGGGGGCTTTGGTGTGCAATTAATAAATTTACGTGATGCACTTGACCAGAATTCTCCTAGAAAATCTAAATAATATCACTGAGACAGAATTGGGGAACGGAGAGCATCATTTCCACAGAAAACTTTTCTTGAAAACTCACTATAGTATGTATGCACTTATTTTAAAAAATACTTTAAATTACTGACTTAGTAACTGAGATTTACTATTCACAACAAAGTATAATCACTTTCAAGCTAGCATGATATCAGATTGTACTTTCATGCATATATTTGGCACATATTTATTTTGGTCACAAGAAACAATTCAGTGACAAAGATTGTTGTAAATGCACATTCACAACAGTGTCCTTTGGAATGTGTTCCAAATTTGCAGCTAGATCCCATCTCAGAATTTACTGTTCCCCTTTTTGTATTAAAATTAACTCAGCTGATGGGAAATATCCTGTGGAATACACTAAGTTGTGATCTTAATTAGCTGAATGGTAAATTAAATATATCCCTATGCCCAATAATTGATAAGTACATAGACATTAATCAAAGTTTTAACATTTTGGTTAAGACTATCTCGCTTCTGCTGATCAAGCAGATCTGGCAAAGGGGGATTAGGAACTGGCAGTAGCCAGCTCACCTCACCAGCAGGCACACAAAATCAACAATTTGTTTACAAAAATAGTTAGATTACTTCCAAGACATTTTATAGATAAATATTTATTATTTGTTCTATTTAGAAATTAGAGGAACGTTATTGCTCATAACATTAATGTAATATAAGTAATGCAGAGCTCATGTTTAAGTATGTTTATAAATAATAATAATAAAAAGCATGCTATTTTTTGTTATTGTTATTGCACTTCAAAAGTAAAGAATACCAGCATCAATCCACTGCTCTGGATACTTACTATGTTCATTGAAAATAACTCTGCAAACAAAAAGAAATTTTTATAATACATCTGTCTGTAAACACATCCTCCTGAAAAACTTAAAAGGTTATCAATGAAAATATTGTTTGCTACATGCCATGTTGAAGAACAAGGATTCAAAACCAAAGTTCAAAGTGCTCCCACAAAATTCTCCTGATAGCAGTTCTGCAGCTGAGAACTCCACTCAAATATGTTAGCAGTTTCAGCTGTTGTATAACTGGAAACAAAAATCCTCTCATTCAAGCGGGTGTTAGACTACTTACAAATGTATATATTAAAACAAATAAATTCAAACCCGGTGTTACAGAATTAGCAACCTAGTGAAACATGCTTATAATCAAATGTTCATGTTTATTTTCACATCATATTTATACATTTTTGCAACATATTTATACATGTGCATTCTGGCTTTTACATATTTATATCTATAGAGGGAAGATACTAAACATCAGAGAAAAAAAACTAAAATAAGAAAATCACCATCTTCAAAATAATAACTCTGCATCTAAGAGAAAATGCAGGTGAAGTGAATTCTGAATTGCTGGGGACGGCAATACTGGACTGAAATAATTCAGTATTTCTTGGAAGAAGAGCTGCATTATGAAAATATTTTTTTCTCTCAGAGTTCCCTATAATATATGAGAAAAACTGCTAATAGCTGAATAATAAATCCAATTTGCCTAAAATATTTCTGACCAGTTTAGTCTTTTGTAGCACTGAATTTTTGTCATGGGAACTTGGGTTTTCTTTTTAGTATTTTATATTAGCCGTATTCACACTAATACCATAGCATGATTTCAACAATTAGGAGATTGGAACAAATGCTTTTCCTAGTATAAGACCAATTAATTTAAAAGAAAAGCATATCACTATATTCAATAATGATGTTCTAGTGGTCTAAAGCATCTTGTATCAAGAATGTGAAATCTTTACTGGATTTACTCTGGCTGAATCTTAAAGGCTATAAGTGCAACTATACACATGTATTTGTTTTTACCTAAGAAAACATACTCTGGAACCAAGTGTGAATATTTTAAATGTCTGTTCCTTGAAATTTGGTGTTTCTCTGAAAAGAAAATAAGTTGAATGAGTTATAAACTTGTTGTCATTAAAAAATTAAGGGAATTGATAAAGAATTATTTCAATTAGGACTTCTTCATTCTTACCTCAGCCAGAAACCTCTCAAAATCTAGATTCCTTATAGAAATAGCAACAGACCTGGTATGATGGAAACTAAATAGTTATGCTATGATATTTGAAATAATTCTAACAAGTAGATCCTTATACAATACAATAAATAATTTAGCATTAAGGGGTGCTTTTGCAAAGCTTTCTACATAGTTGGATTATACATATATCTGCACAAGAATTTGTTTAATTTTATTTAATTTACCATCTAAAAAGCAGCTTGGTAAGAACCTTGTAGTTATTTCTTTCTAACATTATAGTGAAAAAGACTAAGAGAATCTTAAGTTCTTGAAGAACTAGAGGTGGAGATTGTATCGGGTCTGGCTAGGATGGAGTTAACTTTCCTTGTAGCAGCCCTCATAGTGCTGTGCTTTGTATTGGTAGCTAGAAAGGTGTTGATGACACACCAGTGTTTTGGCTACTGCTGAGCAGTGCTCCCACAGCATCCAGGCCATCTCTCAACATCCACCTCACCAGTAGGCTGGGGGTGGACAAGGGGTTGGGAGGGGATACAGCCATATAGCTGACCCAAGCTGACCAAAGAGATATTCTATACCATATGACGTTGTGCTCAACAATAAAAGCTGAGGAGAAGGAGGAGGAGGGAGAAGAGGTGGAGGGGGATATTTATTAAGGTATTTGTCTTCTGAAGCAACTGCTATGCGTACTGAGGCCCTACTTCCTAGGCAGTGGCTGGACATCACCTACTAATGGGAAGTAAAGAATAAATCTTTTTCCTTTTCTTTGTTTCTGCCCGTGGCCTTTGCTTTTCTATATTAAACCACCTTTATCTCAACCCATAAGTTTCTAATCTTATTTTCTCCCCTTGTTCTGCTGAGGAGGGGGATTGAAAGAGCAGCTTGGTGGGTACCTGGCAGCCAGCCAAAAATAACATTGAAGTTATAATACAGACTGGAATGATTTCTTAATCTTGTACATTGTTCCATACTTTGAAAAGCAATTAGATGAAGTTTGTGAGACATTCCATCCTGCTTCAAGGTAATGGAACATAACTGAAATAGTCATATATTACACATTATTAGGAAAAATACTTGGAGATAACACTGCCTTTCTTAGAGATGGGGCAGAATGAAAATGGAAGTGATTTTCAGTTATGAATTTTGCGCTTTATTATTTGCCCACATAGACTTTTAAGACAGAAGTCCAAATAATTAAGGCACTGTAAGTCACATATTTAGCATGCATGCTAAATTCGAGTCTAACTGAGTTACTGGTGTAGGGCACCGAGAGAGTTTCAGCATTTCATTTCACTCCAAAGTAAATATTTTTTAAAATTTTGTGTTTTGCTGATCTTCTCATGAGGATTTGCAAAGTTATATTGAAGATATACATTTTAGTACATTTTGCAGTATTAGATTTTAAAACAATAATGCATATGCACTGCTCTTGAATGTACCTTTGTGGATGTGTTTAAAAACCTATTTATTTTTCAGCCTGAGCACAAGAGAAGAGTTTTGGTGTACTTCACGCCTTATGTAAGCATTATTGTTCTAACTGTGTCATAGATACTGAGATAATGAAAGACAATATTTTAAAAACCTAGAAAAAAAAAAAAATATAGTTTTAAAATCTGCTGTAGTCAATGGGAAGGTTACCTCCTGATTTCATTGTGGTTTGAAGTCTAGAATTTCAAAGTTATTTGGACATTTAGTGAATAAATTTTTGAAGTGAAAAAGTTTTTGATTTGAGATAGACTTTCAGGTGATTCAAAGGATTAAATTGTGTTCTCGTTCTAAGAGTATTTATGGGGAATCATCTCCATTGACCAAAGTTAGGCATCTAAAGTTAGGCCTTGTCTAAACCTGCCTTCTGAAGTCCTGTATACACCGTCATTTAACTGGTAGTTAAATTCTTAAATGGTTTTTAAAATCTGGGCCAAAGTGTTCCAGGTTTTCAGATATTTTTAACCTGCTGCAATACAAACAAAGCCAAACTTTGTTTGCAGTACTTTTACCTCCTTTAGCCCACATTAGCATTCACCTGATGCCATCTCAGTCTGAAGGTTAAACTGACAGATGCTATCCTTTTCTGTAAGATGAGTTTTCAACTTGGTTGATACCCTGCAGGGGTTAATCTCACTGTGGTATCAGGGAGGAATCAGTATCATCACAAGGAAAAGGGTTGTGGACAAGTATAAGTGGGATGATGGCAATGCTGACCTAAATTGGCATAAACTGACACTGAACAGCACTAACAGAGCCCTGATTTCACAGCATATTTATAAAATGTGGTTACATATACTGTGGGTTTTGGCCTCTCTGGGCTTTTGCTATACATACAATACGTATGTACAAGTTATATCAGAAGTTAGAGGAGCTTGAGATACCAACGGCAAGTTGGTGAAATACTTTGAAATCCGTAATTTCACTAGAACTAACACTTCAACCCAAATCCATTTTCTCTGATTGAGTAAAATGAAGAACAAAGAAACAATGCATTTTAAACTTCATATGTAGGAACTAAAATTGAACATAAAATTATTGAACACACTATTTGTGGTAGAAAACTCTTCTCTTAATGGAGAGGTAATAACAATTTTTTTTTATATATAATATTATTTTTCCCAAGAAAATAACATTCAAAAAATTCCATCATGAAAAAAAATATATTAAAACTCATTCTTATTAGCTGTCAGATTTATTTATCTAAATGAAGTACAGTGGAAGGTGGTTGCCATAGCTACAGCAGAGCTCTGGAATAATTTTGCTTCTTCTTAATTTTTGCATATTTGTATACAAACAGCTTAAGAACATCTTACATTTTGAGTCTGAGAACTTAAAGCCACAAGAAAAACTTTGAATTTGAATCTCCTGCTGACAGAAGGGTACTCTATAAAAGGAAACATGATGAATGAAAAGTTGTCACTATAGAAAGTTGTCTATAGTTATCTGCATAAAACCAATATTTTTTTTCTTTGTAATACGCTGATTAAGAATCTTGCACTATATTTACCTCTGCATTCTTTATAATCATAGCATCATATAATACTTTGAGTTGGAAGGGACATTTAAAGGTCATCTAGTCCAACCCCCCTGCAATGAGCAGGGACATTTTCAACTAGATCAGGTTGCTCAGAGCCCCCCATCCATCCTCATCTTGAATGTTTCCAGGGACGGGGCATCTACCACCTCTCCGGGCAACCTGGGCCAGTCTTTCACCACCCTCAGCATAACAAATTTCTTCCTTATATCTTAGGCTAAATCTACCCTCTTTTAGTTTAAAACCATTCCCCCTTGTCCTGTCACAACAGGCCCTGCTAAAAAGTTTGACCCCAGCTTTCTTACAGGCTCCCTTTAAGTACCAAAAGGCTGCAATAAAGTCTCCCCGAAACCTTCTCTTCTCCACACTGAACAACCCCAACTCTCTCAGCCTTTCTTCATAGGAGAGGTGTTCCATCCTTCTGAGCGTTTTTGTGGCCCTCCTCTGGACCCACTCCAACAGGTCCATGTCTTTCTTGTGCTGGGGGCTCCAGAGCTGGACGCAGTACGCCAGGTAGAGTCTAACCAGAGTGGAGCAGAAGGACAGAATCACCTCCCTCGACATCAGACTTTGGAAAGTTGAGGTACCTATAGAATTTTTTCCAGGAAAATCACATCAAATCTTACATTCTCAGAAGAATTTCAGTGGATCAGATGGGTAGAAAGAGCAACTCTTCTTTGAAGGTTCCTGTGACATATGGCATCTGATTTTTGCCTAGTTAATGTTATCATTTTCCATTTCTTCAACAGAATAATGCTATTAGAAATGTACTTTCAAATTGTTCAGTGAAATATTTGTTCTTACAATTGAATGCAGACATGAAAATAGGCTCATCACAAAAAGGATGAAGACAGTATTGAATTTTAATAAATTATTTTATATCACATTTTGCACTAATATTATCCTTATACACGTCAAGAAGCCAAGGAGATCAGTACAGCTATGCTTACTCACAGAACAGTGAACTCACATATTGGTGTTAAGGCCAGTGTTCTCATATCTGAGGACCAAAAGTCAATGACCTAACTTCATAACCGGGCATTGCATTGAAACAATTCCCTGGGGCTTTAGATGTTTTTTAAGTGGGTCTACAGTCTCAGGACTAGTCAGAGGTAGGTATGAGCAGAATACAAAAATACAACTCTCTCTTCTGATACATTGTGGGTAATAATATGTAATATAAATGTGCCTTCTACCCTCTCTTCACCCCTTTTTAGATAAAAGAATCAGGGAACATAAGAACATATAAACTGCATTTCAGTTTAATGGAGGCTCATTAACCTTTTTTCCCTTTTTTTTTCCGAACATCAACAGAAGACCACTTCTAATCATTCAGGTTACATGACTGAGTACAACAGAAGGCCTCTGTCGTGGCTTATCAGAAGATTCTGGTATTTTTCCCTGACCTATGTATAACGTATCTTTAGTTTGAATAATAAGTTATCTTTACTTCTTCACATTCTCAGTTGACTAAAGTCTATTTAAGACTTCCTCTGCATATCAAAATTTAATCCCATCTCTCTCCTGGCAGTCCAAGGAATTCATTGTTCCCACTGCCTTCCAGTGCCTGCAACATCTTCCCATGGATGCTCTGTTTCTGCCACAATGCACCACAGAATTCTCCCACTTTATGACTTTACTGAATACTTTTCCAGAGTAACGATGTCAGGATTTGGTCCATACCGATCTATGTGAACTGAAAAACTGCTGGTGATGATACACAATCACATTTCAATATTTCTATTTCCTAAGTAACCTGGCAAAACTGAAATCTGGCTCTGGCTTTGCACAGTCACGCAAACACAAATTTAAATGAGACCCTGCTTTCTAGAGTTTAAAATATCCAATTATAGCAATTATAATCAATTTGGAAATTGGCAGACTTCCAAAAGTTGTTTGCTGTTATATCAAACAGAACAAAACTTTTTCTTCTTTGTATTCAGGAAGAGACTTATTCAGTAGTGATGGCAGACTACTGATTCTCTCTTCTTTCTGGCTCACAGAACATCTGAACTCTACCAAAAATAACATATGACTTTCAAGATTATATAATCTAAATTTGTACAGATTTTTGACATCTACTACACTACATTAAAATATAGGTTTCATTGTAATTGGGATTTTATATGTATGTACTACCAGGGTATAAAATTTATACTAAAAGGAATAGTCTTCATTTCATACCTACTGATTTTGATCTTCCTCAGAAAAATTCACTCATTATTTTATTTGCTCATGGATTTAATAATTTATTTACTGGCAGTGCAGTTTAAACAAATTGAAATGAGATATCATTTCTGTCTCAGATGATAACTTATAGTATTTCAGAATCTGCATGATTTGCTCTTTAAGAGCTCTTTTCTCTTCATGAATTCTATATTTATGACACAAAAGCTGATTTCATAACACTCAAGAATAATGAGGTTAGTAAGAAATAATTTTTAAAGGTAGACTACTTCTTACCTTTTAACAATGTTTTTGAGTTAATCTTATGGGTTTCTTATGGTTGTGAAAGTAAGAGTTAAAAAATTATGTCAAAGAACACAAAACTGACTATGTAAACTCAGAGCTGCACTAACAGGCCTATGTAGACCTGTTTTGGGATACACATCACTCTTGTAATAGAGTTGATTGTTCAGCACCTTGCAAAACTAAATTTACAGCAAATAATATTTTCCTTCTTCTTAGGATGTGAAGTCAAATTTATGAGTACTGAGTTCTTGTATTCCTATTTAAGACAACTCTACATTATATATTTTCTACTACCTTTCTAGCCTTATTGTGTCATTTTGATTAAGTCCTTTTCTGACTTGAATTAGAGCAATGACAGAAGTTTCAGTCAAGAAAAAAGTTTCATTATTCTGGCTTCTGTAGAAACAGAACCAAAACATCTCCCTTCCAAAGCAACATGTTTCACCATTTCTACTGGCAATTATTTGCCTCTTGCACTCTGTGGTCGTATTCTTCTCATTCACGGCTGTATCTCTTTTGCGATTCATTATATTTTTCATTATATTTCATGAATTCATTGTATTTCTCCCCCTCTTTTGGTTCTAAGGGATTAGATCATAGCTCCATTCAGAATTCTCGTTATTAATCTCAAATATATGGCCTTGAAATTTACACCTTTACAATCCACCTCACTCCTATTACTCCAATTTCCAAGATACGTTTTCTCATCTTGCTATGTATAGATTATTCAAATTGGTGTCACCAACACCCATCATTGTACTTTCATACTTTGATCATCATTGAAAGTATTTTTCAAAACGTTTCCAGAATTGATTCTTTAGGACACCACTTGTAAACATCCAGCCCATAAGTTCTCATTTTCGGGATCAGCAATGACTTCCAAAGTACAGTACATATTTTAAATATCCTACAGTTCTTGTATTAGATTACATTTCCAATACCTTCACACACACACACAAAAAAAAAATCATGTGGCCTAATTATTAACATTCTGACAGATGCTGTCTGATACATTTCTTGTCAAGGAATTAAATTCTTTTAGAAAAAGAAAGTAATACTGTGGTCTGACATATATACTCTGAATAAGACCAGGTTGCATATCTCAGTGTCTTTTATATTTGTTTTTTATATCATTTCTTAGTATCAGTAGGATGTCTTGCTTGTTGATTATGTCTTTCGTCTAAAATCATTGTGCTTATATTTTTTTTTCCCTTTGTTCCTATTAAGGCTGAGATTCCATGTCGAATATCATGAGCATATTAACATTACCATGAATTAGCTAAGCTATTAAAACTGGATAACTGGATGCCTGCGTACAAGGTAACTTTACTTCTTTTTTAAGAAAATTCAGATAAACGAAGTCACTTCTATTTGAATTTTCCATGGCCTTAGGGACATTTAATCAGACGCAACTGGTAAATTCCACTGGATTTTTTTTAATAAGGTCTTCCGATGGACTGACTGAGTTAAGTGTTTAGAAACCATTCCTGGGGCATTTTAGCAGCACTTTTCCACACAGCATAATGTATGAATTCCAAATAACCAGGGTTTGTGTAAATTCCTGAAGCTTTACACACCCAGCAGCAGTATTTCTGGTGATGATATACTAGTACTGTAATGAAACTTTGACGCTTTAGTCCTTTCTGATAGTCTTTCTTTTCAGTCCAACTACTAACATAGAAACATTATGAGTCATCTGTACCTCATTGTATTGCTTCTCTATAGCCTACTCACTGGGGACCATATGAGGGGTTAATTCACACCTTATGTTTGAAAATAACTTCTCAAGGCATTCTAGTTTTCTAATTGAAAGCATTGCTTAACACGCTTTATTATTTGCTGCTTCTCTTTCAGAGAAAGACTACTGTAATGATTTCTTGGAAGAATTAAGCACCTTAATTTAAGTAATGTTTCAGGAAAACATATTTAGTGACTAAATAGAGCAACATAATTCAGAAATAAATGGATGGTTAATAAACCATTCAGTTTAACTCTCAACAAATTTTAATTATATTTCCAAGTTAACCTTCATAAAAGTTGTCACAGACTTTATTTGCACATTAAAAACAGACAGAACATTTTAATATTAAACAGTATATTCACAAAAGATTATTAAAAATGTTAGTACTTGAACTGTTAAACAGATTCACAGTATGTTAGAAAAAAGAAAATATGAATTATAAAATTTCATAAAGCTTATTATTAGTTCTAATTTTAATAAATTATACTAAGGCAACTAACAAATATAAACATATTAGATATATAAATACATACATGCAGCGAAAAAGACCCCCTACTTGATTACTTTTTCAGCTCTAGCATTTGTACCAAGAAGAACAGAGAGAAAAACAAGCAAGTCATAGTCCACTTGAGATCAAATTAACAAACCTTTGGACAGAGGTATGCTGGATATCATCTACATTATGCAATTTGGCTGAGAAAGACACGTAAATTTTAAAATGTGGAAAAGAGTGTGACTCTGCCCCAATTGAAATCAGTGCAGACTCCTATTGACTTCAGTGGGATTAGAAGAAAACAAACATTTTATATCAGCTTTATTAGAGTTTTGTCAGAAACCCCTTGGACAAGAGGCAAACAGAGTTCAGGAATGAATACTAAAAATAATTATATACATTCAACCATCATTTAAAAATTAAGTTTTCAAATTAAAAAATTGACTGGGGATAGCTGATGATAGTAAACAGTAAAAGCATTTGTTTTATTTTGCTTTTATTCTAATTTCCCTCATCTCCTTTTGTGGTATTGCTAAGCAAAGACTTCCATTTTAAAAGAGGAGGAAGAATTGGTAGAGAAGGTACACTCAGAAAACTGAATGAACACCTGAGAAAAAGCAAAAGGCATTATTAGTGAGGGAAAAGGTAAAAATCTTTCTAAGTTGGAATTTCCCTTATTCTTATTTTCAGAGTTTTCTTTACTTTGGTGTGAAGTGGTAGAGAAAAAAAGAATAAAGAAAAGGAAAACCAAGTGGAGTGCCCTCCTTACACAAACACCTACTTTTCCTTCCAACAAGAACAACATAAAAATTCCTAACTATTCCATGCATGATAGTATGGATGTAGCAACCTTTTATACTAGTAGCAGAAGAAATTTTCACCCTTTGGACCACCTCATAACTGGATTCTCAAAGAGGTCTTCAGAATGTTTGTATACATCTGAAACTATTGTTAAGTCATTTACATTTACATTACCCAAGAATCAGTCTGTGATGTCCCCTGATAAGTCATGAATAATAATGCTACACAAACTATGCTGGAAATCAGAAGGACACTAATGTACTCAGAATTCTCTGTGTATTTAGAAGTAATATTAAACAAGTATGAAATATACTGTTACACAGTAAAAAAGTATGTTGTGTAATGAAGTCTTGGACTGCTGTATGACTGCTTGAAGAACAAACTCTAAAAATTTGCCTGTTTGCCTCTTTGAGGACCAGCGGCTGAACACCACAATTCCTCCCTCACCACAGATATTATAATAATGCTTTGAATATCAAACACATTTTTAAGCATCTATATCTTCCATCAGTCACACAGGTTCAATATGAGGAAGCATCATCTTGAACAAAGTTCCAACCACACAACCTTTTACCAGAAGAAATGGTAAAACACTTAGGTACAGGGCAGAGATTAAATCCAGTTCTTAAAATATTCAGAAGGATAATCACAAATAAGCACCTTAATGTCCACTTGCTACCAGATGGGTCTTTTGTGTTAATGTTTATTTGGATGCAGGAGCTATAAAGTAATTTACTATTGCAAGAGCATATACTAAGGTCATGTTTATCATCATTTATTCCTAAAAAAGCCTACATATAGTCTTCATTAATTCAGTAGATCTCTTGTTTAAAAAAAAAAAAAACAACAAAACAAATTGAACATAAAAATTAAGATTAGCCATATTAGAACAAAGATCAAAGTCAAGTCCATCCATCCCAGTATTTTAACTCCTATGGTAGTCATCAGCAGAATCCTAAAGAATATGTCGAAAGGGTAAATACACAGGAGTACTTTCCTATTACATTCTCCCAGTTTCCAGAGGCCATTAGTGAACATTAGTGTTGTTTAAGCAATTTTCCTCCTATTGGAATCAAGGTTGAAGTCAGTCATCATCATGCCAAACTCTGTGTCCTACTTGCCATATCACAAGGTGCCTCCCTTGCAGTTTAGCTGCTACAACGTATCTGGGATTAAGTTAGCAACAAGAAGGAAGGTGTACAGAAATACTTTGCACATTGTCTGCATGCATTGCATGTGCACCTATCTAGGACAAGCAATTGCAGTGAACTTCATTGCTGGTAAATATTTAATATGGACATGGAATACAAGAACTGTAATGGATTACGCTAAGTAAAACTGGAGTCTGTTTTTCATTGTGCTGCGCCAGCCACTAAGGTGTATATATCTTTTGCATCCAGTAGCCTTCAGTGATTTTTTTTTTTTGCCCTCTTGATTTGTTCCATGTAAACTTTGGGATTTACAGTGTTTTATGGCAATGAGTTCCACAGCATTGTGGGTCACTTTTGTTTGTTTGGAGCAAATTACCTGATAAATGATTGTACTAAAATAAATAAGCATTAATATCCATTTTTAAAATTAATAACAGGATTTGACTTGCAAGCCCAACTAAACAAACATTATGGCATGGATAAAAAGGTAAGAATCAATGTCTTCAAGAGTATTTATTTGTGATCTAACAGGCAAATAATTATATATTTTAAAAATGTTGGAAATTCATATTTAATTTCCAAAACTAAAAGACAAAAAGAAAGAAAATATAATCAGATTTTTGTGTACTGACTTGGAGTGAATATGGTTCAATTTTTCTTAAGTGAAAAACAGAAGCAGGAAGCAGAATCAGCAACATTTTTATAGGATGATCTGGAATTAATATCATGCAATATATAGAATAAATATCCAAGATAAACCATCAAGCACAAATGTAGGAGTTATATGCTGTAAAGAGTGTCACAGAATAAAGATTAATCAGGAAACTGACTTTAAAATAAATCCATAAAAAAACCCCAAACAAACAAGAAAGTCTACTTTCCTTTTTTAGATAAAAATATCCATGGATATACTACCACAGAAGAGTAGTTTGCAAATCAACTCTATCTTCATTTCATTCTTCTGCAAAAAGGATTGCCTTTGTTAATGCAGAGATGGTTTATGTTAGTCTCATTGACACCTTAGGCAATATTAGTAGAACTATATTCTCCAGCAAATTATTCCTTTTTATAATTGACCTCTCTATCGCAACTTTTTAGATTAATATGTAAATTAATATTTTCTGTTTGAGTTTCAAGTTATTACTCTTGCTTTTATCACCTTTAATCATCTTAAATAATTCCTCCCTATCTTCTTTGTTGCCACCTATTCAATTTTTATAGACACTTATATCCTACTAACTAATCCATCCCTCCTTTTCTTCACCTTTTTTCTCACATCCCTTTTCCCTAACACCTCTCTGTAATGCATACTAATGTTTTTGTCATATTAATATCTTCGTGTCCTAATAACAAATTTGCTAGTCTTTTAAAAGGAAATACAGGAGCAAAGAACAAAGCTTCAAAGACATTACAATCACGCTGCACAGAATAACTATAGATAGTAATTACTACTTCGAGCAGAGAAGTTTTTTAAAGAATGTTAACTACACTTGAAACCAAACCTCGCTAACTCTTGCACCCTCCCAGGATGGGTGCAGCAGTTTACTGTCAGGGAGTGGCATCTTCCCTGCTCCAGCAGAGAGCTGAGAGTCACACCAGCAAAGGGAAGGGCAGTGTCCCCTCCTGCAAGGCACAATGGGCCCAAGCAAGGTGAGCAGAGCAGGGCTGGTGACAGGAACAAGTCCTGTCAACAACCCAATGATCATCATACAAAAGTAAGGTGACAAAAAAGTCCTGAGGTCAACCCAGGAAGTCCAGTCAGTAAGGCAGGAAAGCCAGGGGACAATCTGGGCAGAGGTCTACTTGCAGTATCGTTCAAGCAAATACTGGGGGAACGAGACTAAGCTGAAATGGAGCCCCCAGGCCCGTGGGCAGGGGTGTGGATGCAGGTCCGGGTGAGGCTGTTCAGAGCCATTAGGGCCTGTCACTGCTCTCAGGGCCCTGTTATTTTTATACTTTAAAATATCTGGTAGTTTTAAAAAAATCCTTTTTCTCACCTTACATGCATTTTCCCCATTTTCTTCTTGTACTTATGCTTTTATGCTTTATTTTATTATGATTTCTTATTTAGTCTTTAAACATATGTATCTAAATTTTGCCTGTTACAGCAAAATCCGTATATATTGGTTAGTGCTTCGTAAACAGTCAGACAGAAAAAATGCTACTGCAAAAGTGACTTCAAACTTGAATGTATGACCTCAAAAACTAAGCCAGCAAATTAAGGATTTGTTTTATTCATATTAAAGAACTAAAATGAGGATTAATTACATTACTTCTGATTTTTGTATTAGTGTCATGGTTTAACCTGGCAGGCAGCCAAATACCACGCAGTCGCTCGCTTACTCCCCCTCCCCGGTGGGACAGGGAGAGGATCGGAAGGG
>NW_009219951.1:0-7820 GCF_000690835.1 Fulmarus glacialis
GTGCCTGGGCACGGACACCCTGTACAGTCCCCTCCATAGTAATGTTGGGAGACAGTTAGAAGGTGACTAACTTGTACACTGTCTAGTTAGAGGTAACTGTGGGTGATAATGTTCTAATTAGTTCAATCAGACTCTTTTTCAACTCACAAGCCATCTGTTTCTGCAGAAGTATTGGAGTTTTATTTAACACTCACCCACACAGTGTGGATTCAGTAGTGGGCAGGTGAATGAGATCATTAGTCTGAACAAAGTAACTAAGATTCTGCCTAACTTTTTGCATGGTTTCATAGCCTTCGTTCATTGTTAGCAATAGGTAATAGTTTGTCAAAATGCAGTGGGTAACAAGTTAAATCAGTATTAACAACCATTGGTTTTGCCATATAAATATTTACTAATACAGTGGTCAGTACTGAGTGAACAGATGATGATCTATAGTCCTGCTATAAGAGGATAGAATGTTTTATTCAGAATTCTGGTTTGATGCATATTGGAGATATAATTCTTGCCTAGATCAAAAGCGTGACTCATAAATGTTGTAGAACCAAGGGTGAGTACGATAAGGAAGATTAATATTAATCAGTAGTAAAATCAATGTATTTTTGTCTTATTTCAGCAGAATAGGCCCTCCATCCTCTCCTACAGGAGGAGAGAAAGAGGAAAATCCTGCTCTGCTGGCCGAGAATTGTTTCAGGGAACTACTAGGACGAGCAACCTATGGAAATATGAATAATGCTGTCAGACCAGTTTTCGCGTAAGTTGAAAATTCATGGAAGGTCTTATCTTAAGAGATTTTTTTTTTTTTTTTTTATCCTCTAATTATGTTGCATTAAATTCCTTCCTCCTTTTCAACCCAAAGGTTTCCATTCATGTTTCTTCAAAAAATTGCCCCTCTTTTAATCTCACCTCTTTGTTGCATATCTGTTAACTCGAAGGTAGTTATGGAGAAATGTGTGTCTCATTTTGCTGATCTTAGAAGTGCAGTATAGTGATTTGGATGGGTTGTTGCCTCAGCTGACCTTTCTTTTGAATGTAAAACTGTTCATTCAAGATGTTAATGTCCCATAGATGACTGTTGCATCCAAGTATAATACAAGTAGCACAAAGGATTACTGTGCCCAGATTAATACATAAAGTTAAGACTTCTACTTTCTTGCAGTTTTCTGCCAAGACCTGTTTTGATATTCTGTGAGGAATATCTTTAACATCTCATGTAGTAGTAAATGGCAGATGTGCACACAGTATGCACGTTATGCACAAATGCACACAGTGCAAATTACAGCTGATGTATTAACTATCAAGTCCAGCGTTTTTCACTTCTCTGCATTGCCCCAGTTGCTTCCTTAAAAAATATGTTGTGAAAAAAGGTACAAGCATTGAGATAACTTAAATCTGCTTATTTTACCTCTGCTAGTGTCTGCAAAGTAGTCATGTTCTCAGGAGAAATCTTTGCAGGAAGCTCTAGACTTGATGATACTACATTCAAACCCTAGCTTTTCCTGGTGATGACGAGAGCTGCTTGCTCCTTGTTGTAGATTTTCAAGATACCTGCCTGTTATGGGAATATCTTCTCTTAGATGGCCTAGTTCTTCCCACAAAGACTAAGTATTCCATTCATACACAGAAAGACTTTCAAGCTACCAAAAGCCGTTTTCAAGTTACTGCTGTTCTGTAAGAACAGAAATGCAAAAAGAAGATAGGGTAGGCATTGAGGGCAGAAAACTTTTGTAGCCCTTTGTTTTTCACCCAAAAGCATTAAATGCAAAGAACTGTACTATTATCTTACTTTCCATGTGTACCTATTATACCAATCTGATAGGAGTTTAACTGTTGCAAAGTTGAGTGTTTTATTAAAAATTTTTCATCATTTCCTACATTTAAAATTTGCATTCCTCCAAAATACCTGCCATTAGAGTGAACGTTTAGGTACTAAACAGTCTGGATGGACTATTTGGAACTATATTGCAGCTGCTTTCTTACGACTTTTAAGTTCCTTTTATGGACTTATCTCAAAACTTTATCAGCATGTGCAGTTACATCAGTCTTTTGAATTATTTCAGTATCAGGGAAGTTTCCCACAAATAATTCCTAATTCCCTAGACTAGAGCTAGTGCTTGGTTTGGGATTTGAGAAGGTGTCATACCTGCATTTCCTGTGACAGATCCAAAGCTTTATGTATTCAAAGTGTTATTTCCAGTTTAATTTCTTTTCTTACTCGCTATGATCCTAAGGAACCGCTTGAATCTTTGTGCATCTCTGCGAGCCACATGCTGCATTTGTGCGGTAGATAATGACCAGTTACTCAGAATATATTCTCTCTTCTGTGAATAAAGAGTCTTTGTGGTCACCATTTTTGTGTTCCATTTTGAGGAAGAATTGCCAAATAAATTTATCTTTTTATAAATAACTGCTGTAAAGGTTTAGTATTTTTGAAGAACAAGAGATACAGAAAATGCAATTTGCAAGCTATTTTTCCTAAACAAAAAGGGAGTGCTCTATCTAATCAGCTTCACTTTGTGAATGAGCAGAACTGGTAGAATGAAAGTTTGAGACAGTGAGTCCATTGCACTTCATCTGATTGAAAACCTGACTTAGTTTATGCATAGTTGATTAGAAAACAGTTTCTCCTAACAGTTTTCAATAATTTCACAGCTTTTAAGAAAGCTCTGGAAATAAAGATATGGCCGGTTATTACAGTGCTAATACTGAAGATGCAGGTTCAGTTCCCCATTTGAAGGCTTGCTTCATGTGGCATTGGAATGTCAGTCAACGTGCGATCACTTCCTTGCAAAACTGAGAGAATAGTGCTTCTTGCATCATGAGGCTGAGTACATTCAACAACTGAGGAATTTAAATAGAGTGAAGATAGTTGAAATCTGAAGTCGGTCTCCTGGTGTGCGTTTGGATTGACCTTAATTCTCCTTGCCTTTGGCAGAAAATCTCCATGGTTATAATGTCTCTACATTTAGTAGCTAGAAAGTCTCAAATTCTCATTTTTAATGAAATCGACAGATCAATCTGGCAAACTGCTTAATGAAAGTCAAAAATTTTATATTAATATGATATGAAAAAAATTTGTATTTTGTGTCAAGAGTCACAAGCTATTTAGACTTACTTAGCATGAATTTGCAATGGTGAATAGATTAGGCAGATCCTGAGGGATACAGAAATCTAGTGAACATAAACAACTTCCCAAGTATAACAAGTTACACCCTATTCATCTCGCTGTATTTCCATTCTAATGAGTTATCACGTCATCTGTGCAAGGGTTTTGAATATCAAAAGACTGATGTTTAATATTCTTTCAGCAAACATGATGCATGAGAAGATTATTTGATATATTCCCATACATGCCTCAGTTCTGATTTCTAATCATGAGTATCAATTTATCATTTTGTACTGTAAGGATTGCTTGCATGTGTGACAATGTGAGTGAATTCAGGGACTGTTTGTGGCTCTCACTCCATAAAGTAGTAATGTGCACCATTCGTTCTGCTGTTCCTTTTGATTTGAGAAACTTAATTGTGCACATTTGCTACATATATACAGCAGATCGTAATGAAAAGCAGAGTTTGGCATTTGTTAATCCAGCCATAAAATGTTTTGCAATCTTACTTGGATATTCTTTATTAAAAGAAATGTAATTGGAAAAAAAATGAGCAAAATGTGACTTGATTTTAACTAAACTAAACACACCATGCTGACAATACCATTCACCATCTTTTACAAAAACAAAACTACATTGAATACACTGCCTGCATTATGACAAGTAAAATATATCACCTACAGTAATCTAATACTCCTTTTCTTAGAAGGAAAATTCCAGTGTACAAAGTATGCTGCCCGTTGAGCTATTACACAAAACATTAATCTAGGCTGTCATCTTCTCCCTGCTGTCTTCCCATCAGTTCAGCTACCTGAAGCAGCTAATACTTTGCCTTTCTGGAAAAAGAAAACTGTATGTCTTGTTTCAAGAGGAAAGGTTTTTAAAAAAAAAAACTGATGTAAGGTGTAGTTGACCATAATCTGCCTGAATGGATCTTTGGGGCAGATAAAGAGGAACTGTCAAGGGTAACAGAGAACACGTGCTACCCTGAAAGATAAAAGGATCAGTTCCAATCAGGAGAAGATAGTGGAGAGTATGATTTTGTATTTGATGAGACAAAAAGAAAATAGGTTAGCTAAAATAAGCTATCGTGTACAAGAAACGGTGGACTGTACTGGAATGACATTAGGGAGAAAGAAGATATGAATAAATATATTATGAGCTGCTAATCCTTGAAGGATTTAAAGAGGTAATTTTGTTTGTCTTTCTGCCCCAAGGCGGGATTAAATATACCTGTGTGTTTGGAACGTGCACAAGAAAGGCAGCTATCCCCAACAGGTCGTTCAGTTTAATATTTAGTAATGCAAATATGCTATTATCTTGGCAAACATCTTTAAAATTCCTTAAATTCTTTCCTGTAGGGATTTCTGTTAAAGGTATGTAATGTGTCAAAATGGAGGTATAGGTTTTTTAAGCTCTGCAGTGGACTGCAAGATAATTTAGGGCGTAGGAGAGGGTAGCTTTGTGCCAGCTGGTTTAATCAACCTTGAAGACCTGTGTACTCAGCTAGGTCACTAGGCTGGTAGCAGCTGGCCAGTGAGTTAATTCTCAGATTAATCCAGATTCTGTGCAAAGTAAGTTAAGTATCCAGTCCATCCTCCTGTGTTCAGACTACTGACTTCTTTCGCCTGTATGCTTTCAAGTTTGTTATTTGAGGCGTCTTTGTATGTTTACTATGTTCTTTGAGAAGGGGCAGACCAGTAGTGATTCTGTAGCTGAGATACCTATTTAGAAACACTACTTAAATTCAGTTTCTGTAAGAACGTTTTTTGTGGGTTTGGGGGTTTATTTTGGGGTTTTTTTGTGGGTTTTTTTTTTTCTCTTTTACCTAAAGCATTCCAATTAAAAGGCATGCCAAATTACTTGTACAATCTTTAGATGTAAAAATGCATTTATTTTTGTCATGCTTTCCCAGGTACTCAGGTCTCCTTTTTGGAAAATTTGATGTGTGCCCTATTCATAGCTTTCAGCATAGTGCTTGAAAATAGAGGCCTCTGTGAAAATAGAGGCTTCATTTGGGTGATTTTTCATGATTAAGGTCCTTGATGCACGGATTAGTGTTTCCTGAGGTACCTCCACGGAATTGACATTTTCTATTCCGGAGTAATCATCAGATACCAGGACAACCACTGTAAACAAACTCATTTCCTCATCACTAAGTTGCAGGGCATTTAGTTTCTCACTAAATTCAAACATGGAGTTGAGCAGATCACCAGCTCCGATTGAATGCAAGTCATCCACACGGTACTTCTTTCCACTCAGGAAAGTGGTGGTATGTTCCTTTGCATCAAACAAAGAAGCAAACCGTACCATTAAAACCTCAAAGGTCCCAGCCTTTGGGAGTTTCTTGTCTTTGCTTGAAACCGACAAAAGTTTTTCATCAGTGATTCCTATCCCATTTAAAGGGAAACTGATGTGTTTATTGTTCCGATTCTGTTTTGATATTTCTTGCAGAAAGTGTTGAAATGCTTCAGAGTGGTAAAGAAGTATATACACAAAGAGTAGCTCTTTTTTGTTTTCCATATATTTTGTTCATGAAACCACTGTGAAAATGAAGATAGTTCTTAGAGTCTCTATTCTGGATCTAACATTCAGCCATAATTATTTTGTAGCTCATGATGCAAAACAAATTCTTTACCTTATTTAGAGTAGAAGTTTGTCAAGGTGGTATAACCATCCTCTTCAGTGTGTCTCTTTCATGTAAATAAGCATATAATGTCACAGCCATTTTTATGCGTGCACTTTGTATGGAAAGAGTATATTCTTAGCTGTATATCTTTGGTATTAAGGTTCCTTAAATTCCTGAAACTAAAAGATCAGGAATTTCTGTTACAGCCAAATGTTTTGTGATCACAACCTAAACCTTGAAAAGAAATGCTTTTCTGAAGTTCTAGTTTTCTCACCTAGTTAATAAGTGATTGTTTAGAAGCTTTATGTAAGGAAATAATTCCTTTGAGGTGAATTTTGATAAAACTGTTAAGATGCCATTTGTTATATCTGTGGAATGTCATTATTTCAGGTCCCTTAATTTTTGGTTACAGGCATTTAGATCATCATAGACTATGGGATCCCAATGAATTTGCTGTTTCCTGCTTCAAAATCATCATGTATTCTATACAGGTAGGATTTTCTCCAGGGTTTGTTTTCCTTGCATACGTTTCAAGCACATGAGACAGGGTTAAATGCTCACCTCACCATGATAATGATAGACAGTAGATGAAGTCAAAGAATCCAGAAGATCCGTTTCCATAACTCCTTAGCCTTACTCTTTAAACTTTTCAAATAATAACCTAATCGTGGTTTATGATCAGAGGTTATCTGATTTACTTTCAATTAATATACACTTGCAGAAGAAAAAAATATATTAAGGGATTCTCGATGGAAGGTAGCGCGGAGGTCCCTGAGCAAGCTCCAGAACAAGGAGCAGGATAGCCATACTGATCTGACATTGTGCTTGATAAATAAATCTCTCTTAAGTTGGTCATGTCTCCGTGCCAATACAGCTCTACTGCTTTTACAACCCAAGAAACCAACTTCACATGAAATAGTGTTGTGCTAATTGATTTTTTACTAGCGGGCAACCTCTATTGTAAACATGATGGAAGTCTGATTCGTGGATGCGTCAAGCACAGGCACCCTAAAGATAAAGTCATAAAATTCTAGGTTTGTGGAAGAAAGCTGAGTTTTCTCAGCATTTGTATCAACAATGCTTTTTTGTAAGACCAGCTGAAGTCCTTGAACTGCAGTTAGCTGAATGAAGTACCACTTCACGCTTCCTCTGTTCTTGTAGATGTTCCTGGATATTTTAATACTGTAAGCTTTTGTATACTGCGCTGGATGGAACTTTGTGGCTTTATCTGTCATGGTAGTTTTTTTAATCCGTATTTAATAATGAATTGATTGAAATTTAGATAAATTTATGAGTAAGAATGTTGCAGAATAGGAACATGGTCATGACTATAGCTGAATGGTGTATAAGTTTATTCTTACTAAAGCCACAGATGAAGCTTTTCTTTCTGTTTGTTTGTTTTTTAATAGGCACAATATTCCCATCATGTAATACAAGAAATTCTTGGACACCTCGATGTTCGCAAAAGGGACTCACCACGAGTTCGTGCTGGCATTATTCAGGTTCTTCTGGAAGCAGTTGCAATAGCAGCTAAAGGATCAATAGGTAAGTCGTCTTAAATGAAAGGCATCAGGTCAGAGGATAGATTTGAAGGATGGTGCTCATTTTTGCTTTGTTTTCAGATTGAACGAAAGCATATATTTTGAGAAGGTTTCGTATTTATTATTTTTTTCCTCCTTTGTGCTGATAAAATGCTTGAAATCTTACTTGGTTTACATTACTCAAATGTACTTAGTTGGTCACTTGACAGTTTTATGATCCTTTGTATTGAAAAAATGAGTAGATGTATTTTTACAGCCTGAGAAAGGCAGCAATTCCTGTTTGGTAAGAAGTCACAAAGTCTGAGAGAACTGTGTGTGACTCTACAAAACGTCAAGAGCACTATCGCTTTGTGATACAGCTGCTGTGAGATGCGTGGTAATATGGGAGTCAAGTAGAATGATCTTTGAGAAATTTTACTTTAGTAACTATGAAGCAGCTGAAATAAGGTGAATTATGTCATTTAAGGTAGCATAGTTCCTTGAAATAAGAGTAGTTACGAAGATGTGTACATACATGTGCTCTGCTGTTGTTTTTCTTTGGTCTCCT
>NW_009219951.1:7833-38479 GCF_000690835.1 Fulmarus glacialis
TCATTAGCTTGAGTCTGAGCCTATCCTTTCTCTCTATACAAGACCCACTTGCGCGCACAGACTTGTGAAGTCTTTTACCATATTATGAAAAGAGCTCATTATTTGATCTAATATGTAGAACTGGATTTTAGGACGAGGTTTTGAAATAACTGAAATTCAGGTACAAGTTTAACCCATTGTTGGTGCTTACTTTCAGCAACCACTCATATTTTCTATGTAAAACTTGCATGGTGGGTTGACTCCGGCCAACAGCCGTTTGCTCACTCCCCTTTCCCACAGGACAGGGAGAAGGTAGAAAGAAGGTGAGAAGTCTCAAGGATCAAGATAAAGACAATTTAATGGGTGAAGCAAAAGCCAGGGCCACAAGGAAAGCAAAGGAATTTATTCAGTACTTCCCATTGACAGGCAGATGTTTAGCCGCTTCCTGGAAAGCAGTGCCTCAGCATGCATAACGGTTACTTGGGAAGACAAATGCCATACAAACAAATGTCCCTCCCCTTCCTCCTCCTCTCCTTGAGCTTTTATTGCTGAGCATGACATTATATGGTATGGAATAGCTCTTCGGTCTGTTTGGGTCAGCTGTCCCCATCTGCCTCCCGGTTTCTTGCACAACCCAGCCTATTCTCTGTAGGGACAGAGTAGGAAAAAGAAAAAGCCTTGACACTTGCTAGCACTGTTCAGCAACAGCCAAAACACTGGTGTGTTGTCAACACTATTTTAGTCACAAATCCAAAGCACATCTCCACCCAGGCTACTAAGAAGAAAGTTAAGTCCATCCCAGCTAGACCCCATACACCTTGATAGTAATGGATTACGCATATGTACCTGACTGCATTTCCTGATTCCAAAATAATTTCTAAAATACCAGGGTGTAGGCACATTTCAAAAGTTTATCCCTAGGCCATATCCTTCAAACAGTGTATCTCGCTTTTCAGCCTAATCTGATTTCTCCTGAAAAGAGATTGAGAAGGTTAGTGTTCATTTTCTTAAGGCATCTTTCCCTTGACAGGTGCAATCATTGTTATGTGTTGTTTCCAGGCCCAACAGTTCTGGAGGTTTTTAATACCTTGTTGAAGCACTTGCGCATCAGTGTTGACTTTGAGCTGGGTGATAGGCGCAGTTCAGCGCTTTTCAGCCTAATCTGATTTCTCCTGAAAAGAGATTGAGAAGGTTAGTGTTCATTTTCTTAAGGCATCTTTCCCTTGACAGGTGCAATCATTGTTATGTGTTGTTTCCAGGCCCAACAGTTCTGGAGGTTTTTAATACCTTGTTGAAGCACTTGCGCATCAGTGTTGACTTTGAGCTGGGTGATAGGCGCAGTTCAGCAACAAGGAGAGCGATGAGAGGATTGTCCAGAATGCTATTATTCAAACAATTGGTGAGTAATGACAGTAACATAGGCTCACTTAAGATTCCTCCCCTTCTCCCCCTTCCTCAACGAGATGGTATTAAAACAGCTTGAATCAAAAAGGAATAATGGCAATTGTGGTATCTCTGATTGTACTTGCTTCCAGATCTTGGGCTCGCTTTACGGATTTGACTTCTGAAAGATTGTTCTTCTAATTGTTAACTGAGTTGAGTAGATAGCCAAGAAGCTCAAAGAAAATTAAAAATGCTGGTGGACTTATAATAAATTTGTTGGTTATATTATTATATGGTCCTTGAAATAATAGACATCACTCTGTACGTTTGGTACAGAACTAATAGTAGTCCTTTTATGAAAATCATATTGCAAGCAATCATATACAGTAATATATTTTAGTAGGTGCTACTTGAAAATTTCTAGAAGTTAATGTTAAACATAGCGGCAACAATGACACCTAATGGCCGCTTGTGCTACCGTGACTTAACTGAAGTACTTTTAAGCACAATCCTGAAAACGATTTCTGTAGATTATTCCATTAAAATAGCCCCTCCCTTTTTTCAGATTTTCTCTTTATGGTAGTGATATATATTGCAGTGCATTTATGATGTGCATTCATTTACTTAAAGAATGAGGGGGAGTGTAACTTAAATGTTGTTCACTAATCTGTACCTTTGCTTATGCCTTGAAGCTTTCTAGAGCAGTAGCAAATATGTAGTAGATTATTTCTCACCATTACAGTAAAACTCCAAGTTAAAATGTTAACACCTTCCCCCCCCCAAAAAAAAAATTGAAAAAAAACCCGCAACCCAACCTTTTAAAGTAAAGCTTCTTTCTATCAAAGTTACATTTATACTATTGCACAGCAACAGAATAGAATAGAATATCTCAAGTTGGAAGGAACCTATAAGGATCGTGGTGTCCAACTCCCTGTTCCTCGCAGGACTACCTAACACTAAACCATGTGACTAAGAGCATCATCTAGACGCTCCTTGAACTCTGACAGGCTTGGTGCAGTGACCGCTTCCTTGGGGACCCTGTTCCAGTGACTGACCACCCTCTCAGTGAAGAACCTTTTCCTAATGTCCAATCTGAACTTCCCCTGACGCAGCTTCATTCCATTTCCTCGTGTCCTATCGCTGGTCACCAGAGAGAGGAGACCAGCACCTCCCCCTCCGCTGACCCCCTTGAGGAAGTTGTAGACTGCGATGAGGTCACCTTCAGCCTTCTCTTCTCCAAGCTGAACAAGCCAAGTGACCTCTGCTGCTCCTTGTAAGTCTTGTCCTCGAGACATTTCATTCATCTTGGTTGCCCTCCTCTGGACACACTGTAATAGTTTGACGTCCTTCTTATATGGAGGTGCCCAAAACTGCACACACTTACTCAAGGTGGGGCCGCACCAGTGCAGCATAGAGTTGGGACAAACACCTCCCTCGACCAGCTAGCTATGCTGTGCTTGATGCTCCCCAGGACATGGTTGGCCCTTTTGGCTGCCGGGGCACACTGTTGACTCATATTCAACTTGCCATCAAGCGAAACCCCCAGATCTCTTTCTGTGGGGCTGCTTTCCAGCCTCTCGTCCCCCAATTTGTACATATAACCAGGATTACCCCGTCTCAGGTGGGGAATCCTGCACTTGCTCTTACTAAATTTCATACGGTTGGTGATTGCCCAGCTCTCTAGTCTATCCAGATCTCTGTGTAAGGCCTCTCTACCCTCAAGGGAGCCCATAGCTCCTCCTAGTTTAGTATCATCAGCAAACTTCCTTAATGTACATTCAGTTCCTGCATCTAGATCATTTATGAAACTGAAGAGAACTGGGTCTAAAATTGAGGGAACCCACTGGTGACTGGCTGCCAGCCTGATGTAACCCCTTTTGCTATAACTCTTTGAGCCTGACCCGTCAGCCAATTGCTCACCCAACGTATTATGGACTTGTCTAGCTGTGTGCTGGACACTTTGTCCAGAAGGATACTGTGAAGAGACAGTATTAAAAGCTGTGCTAAAATCCAAAGCCACCACATCTACTGGCTTCCCTTGGTCAACTAGATGGGTGACCTTGTCATAACAGGAAATCAAGTTGGTTAAGCAGGACTTTCCCCTCCTGAACCCGTGCTGGCTATGACCAATGACTGCATTGTCTCAAGTGTTTTTCAATAACTCCCAGAACAACCTTCTCCATAATTTTACCAGGCACTGAAGTGAGACTGACAGGCCTGAAATTACCAGGGTCTTCCTTCTTACCCCTCTTGAAAACTGGGACAACATTTGCCAGCTTCCAGTCGACTGGAACCTCTCCAGACTCCCAAGACCATCGAAAAATAGGGAGAGAGGTCCCGCGATGACATCGGCCAGCTCTTTCAGTACCCTAGGATGAATCCCATCGGGCCCCATAGACATGCGCATCCAGCTAGGACAGCAAGTCTCGAACAAGCTCAGGGTCGGCCAGGAGTTTATTAGCCCCTTGGTCACAGTCTTCCGGCAGAGGGCTCCGGGCGTCCCAGGGCCCATCATTGGTGTTGAAGACAGAGGCGAAGAAGGTATTAAATGTCTACGTCCCTATTTGTGAGGTGACTGACCTCATCAAGCAATGGACCAGTGTTATCACTGATCCTCCTTTTGCTGTTAACATATTTTAAAAAGCCCTTTTTGTTGTCCTTCACAGTGCTGGCCAGCTTGAATTCTAATCGAGCTTTGGCCGCACAAATTTTCTCCCTGCAGTGGCGAACAGCATCTCTGTGGTCCTCCCATGTCACCTGTCCTTGTTTTCAATGTCCATACACTTTGGAATTGCCTGCTCCTGTGCTCATAAGAGATGGCTCTTAAAAAGTGACTAGGATTCATGGACCCCAATACCTTCAAAAGCAGATTCCCAGGGGACCTTACTAACTAGCTCCTTCAGCAGCCCAAAGTCTGCTGTCCCCATATCCGGGGTCAAAGTTTTCCTGGCAGTTTTTCTTCTATCTCCAACGATTTGAAACTCAATTACTTTGTGGTCACTGTAACCAAGACAGCTGCCAATCACCACTTCACTCATAGTCCCTCTCTGTTTACAAACAACAAATCTAGGAGGATACTTTTCCTAGTCGGCTCCTTTAGTACCTGCGCCAAGAAGTTATCTTCAACGTGCTTCAGAAACTTCCTGGACCTGTTTGTGTCCGCTGTATGATATTCCCAGTTGATGTCAGGGAAGTTAAAATCACCCATAAAGACAAGGGCAGTTGATCTAGAGGTATCCCTTAATTCATTGTAGAACAATTCATCGGTGTCGTCGTCCTGGCTGGGTGGTCGATAGTAGACTCCCACAGCAACATGCGCTTTATTTGCTTTCCCCTTCATCTTTACGCAGAGGCTCTCAACCGTGTCGTCGCCAACTGTAAGTGCCATACAATCCAATCCCTCCCTTACATGCAGTGCCACTCCCCTGCCTCGCCTGTCCCTCCTGAAGAGTCTATAACTGTCCGTCATGGCACACCAGTCACAGGACTCGTCCCACCAGGTTTCACTTGTGCCAATGATGTTGTAGCTCTGGGACTGGACCAGAGCTTCCAGCTCCTCTTGTTCATTCCTCATGCTGTGCGTATTAGTACAGGGACACTTCAGGTGTGCTCCAGTGTACTCAGCACATGGTGGAGCAGACCGAAGGACCTCGCTAGCACACCGTCCCTCAAACAGTGGCATGCCGCCCCCAGGCTTATCCCTAGCGAGCCTGGTTTTATCCCTTTCCCTTCAAATCTGGTTTAAAGCTCTTTCAATGAGCCCTGCTAACTCCTGCACAAAGATCCTTTTCTCCCTTTGACAAAGGTGCACCAGGCCGGGTGTAGATGAAAAAACCCAAAATTCTGCCGGTGACACCAGGCTTAGAGCCATGTATTGATCTGCTGGCTCTTCCTGTTTCTTCCCTCATCATTCCCTGCAACTGGAATGATAGAGGAGAACACTATTTGTCCTTCTCATCCCTTAACCAGTCGTCCCAAGGCCCTGCAGTCTCTCCTGGTCACCCTTGAACTTCTTATTGCAACTTCATTGCTGCCTACCTGAAGAAGCAATAATGGGTAGTAGTCCGAAGGCTGTACCAGGGTAGGAAGTTTTCTTTTTGCATCTTTAACCCAAGCCCCAGGGAGGCAGCAGACTCAGTCTCTCCTGGTCACCCTTGAACTTCTTATTGCAACTTCATTGCTGCCTACCTGAAGAAGCAATAATGGGTAGTAGTCCGAAGGCTGTACCAGGGTAGGAAGTTTTCTTTTTGCATCTTTAACCCAAGCCCCAGGGAGGCAGCAGACTTCCCTAAGAGGTGGGTCCGGACTGCATATTGGGCCTTCTGTTCCAATAGAGAGAGTCTCCTCTGACAATGACCCATCTTTGTTTCTTTATGGAAGCGGTTTTGACACAGGGCATAGGCCGACTTAACCTCGGCGATACCTCCAAGCTACATGAACCATCGTCCTCATTATTGTGGGGTTCCACTTGCAGAGCCTTGTACCTATTATGCAAGGGCACCTGGGAAGGTGCGGGAGTCACGGAGGAGACGCGCCTGCTGCGCCAGGCAGGAACTTGTCGCCATTGCCCCCTATCCCTTAAGTCACTGCATTCTGCCGGGTGGAGAGAGGATAGGGAATCCTCTGTATCATATGTCCTGTGTGCCTGACAGGCCTGTCCCAGGGATGGTAGGGTGCGGTTCCAGTGGTCTATCTCTCCCTCTCACTCTCCCTGATACTCCTCAACCTACTCACCTCCTCCCAGAGCTCTGTCGCTAAGCGGAGGAGTTCCTCTACCTGGGTGCAGCTCCCACAGGTGTGCTCACTGCTGCCGGCCAGTACTGGCGTAAGAGCAGGGCACACCCTGATGACACCTGGGTAGCAGCATGTTCCCATCTGAGCTTTGTCTGCGAAGCAGCATCAGTCGTGGCGAGTGCAGAGTTTAGAGAGGCCATGGCCTTCTGCCGGGTGGATACCGTTGCTCCCTGGTCGAGCCGGCAGGGTTACAGCGCCCTTCCTGCGTGCCCTTCTGCGCACACTGCCGTGCCACACCCTGGCCTCCAGCGCTCCCCAGGGGCTTCTTTTATGGGTGGGGGGCGGGGGCTTGGCCGCAGTTGCTCCTGGCCCTGGCCAGGTCTTGTCAGCTGCTGTGGTGCGAGCTGCGGGCTCCTGGCAGGTCTCTCTGCTCCTCCTGAGGTTCCCCGGTTCAGGAAACCCCCCTGTGCACCACGCTAGAGCTCTCCGCTGCCGATCCTGGCCTCCAGCGCTCCCCAGGGGCTTCTTTTATGGGTGGGGGGCGGGGGCTTGGCCGCAGTTGCTCCTGGCCCTGGCCAGGTCTTGTCAGCTGCTGTGGTGCGAGCTGCGGGCTCCTGGCAGGTCTCTCTGCTCCTCCTGAGGTTCCCCGGTTCAGGAAACCCCCCTGTGCACCACGCTAGAGCTCTCCGCTGCCGATCATGCCGGCACCGGAGCTGCTCGCCTCGGCAGTCTCTAGGGAAAGTATTGGTTATATAATACTTGCGTACTGCTGCGATTTCTGTTCACACACCTGTAATGGGGACTTAAGAACAAACAAAAGTAATGACACTGTGTTCCATGAGAAACTCTTCCAATTCCTCACTAGTTACAAATTAACAGATGTCATATTCAACTTTTAAATCATATATTTAAAGGAGGATAAAATTAGAAAGTTTTAGGATTCAAAGAAGAAAGTCGGTGTCGTGAAAAGACTCTGTAAAGTCATTCAGCAGAAATGAATATGTTAAGTATCATGCCCTAAAACAATCATAGTTTTATGCTTTTATATTTTGACCTTGTAAATGTATTTTGTGTATTTATAAGGCTTTTCTTATAAAGAGAAGGGCCCTGTATCTCTTTCCTTCTGTGATTTCATTCTCTTTTTATTTAGGATTTTTTGGAAGCAATCTTCCAGATTACCAGAGATCAGAGATTATGATGTTCATTATGGGAAAAGTACCTGTTTTGGGGACAACTTCACAATCACTGGATACCAGTCACCTTGGGTTTGTATATCCTACATTTTTTGATTTCTCATTAAAAATTTAGATTTTAGAATCCTGATAAATTAAGAAGCCAAAAAAATTAAGAAAAGTAAAATGCAAATTCTTGCTTATTAAGGGCTGTATTAAATGCCATGCAGAATCAAGGCAAGCACAGTGTCAGCAACATGAAATCAATCTCCAAACATATTAGTGATAGAAAATACCTGATTGGAATGCAACTTATTTTGCACTAAAACATTTCTTCTTTCTACATTCTGAAATTATCTGCTTAATGGTGGTTAATTCCATAACTTCTTTTATATGTGTTTTGTGAATGAGGGAAATTGAACTATGACTACATTTTGTCAAATAGCTGTATAATTTACAAATGTTTTTTGTTTTTTCTTCATTCTGTACAAGCTGACTTCAGATTAAGAAACAAACTGCAGAAATCCCAGTGAATTTGTTTTGATTTAGATTTTCCCTATTTATTAGAAATAGGAAAAAGCTATAGGTGGGCAGACTCCTGTAATAAACTCATAATTAAAAAGCTGCCATATGCTGAAGTAATGTTTTTTCCCTGTAACATGAATAATTATGTTTAAAGACTGCTCTTCGTCAGTATGGGGAAAGTCACTGAAAAGGTTGCAGCTATTCTTTCCAGGAATGCATGGATACTTCGTACTGTGTATGTCTGATCACCTGCTAGCTTAAGTAGGAAGTCATTGTCATTCTCCTGGCTTCTTGGTGGCTTTTCATGTAGTATTGTGTATCTGCAGTATGGGACACTATCCATGGAAGATAGAAATCTGTCTCTGCCAGGCAGTTACCACTCATTAAGAAGGTATTTGAAATATGGATCCATTTAGAATTCTATACTTGGATTACCAGTTGTTGTAGGTTTTTTGGGGGTTTTAACTGTGCAGTTTTCCTTTATGGGATTCTTTGTAAACATGGGACTGAGTAGTATGTTAGTATAATGTGCATATGTCATTCTGCATAAAGCAGACTTTCTGACTGCTGATACAGTCTTGCATTTACTTACCTGAAAATTTGGTCTCTGCTACACAAGACATTTGAATGATACTGCCAACTGGATATAGCCAGGATTATAGCCCATGAAGGTGGAAGTTTCCACTGTTATGTAGGGGCCAACATTTGTGAAGAGGATTGCTCTTCACTTACACTATTTGGTGGACAAAAGGGTTTGTACCTTTTTTTACTTTCTTGAAAGAGTCTCTTTGAGTGGAGCAATTTATTCCAATTGCACTTTTATATTGTAAGATCTTGCAAGAACAGTGTGTATATGACTATATACCAATAGGTATTTAACTTCTTTTAGTACCAGCAGATGGAAAATGAGAACAGATGAAGAACAGGTTAAGTGGTGTTCCATGTACCTTCCTCTGATCTGAAAATGAGGGTTCTTTCAGTTTTTCTTGCTGATTTTGCAGATAACTTTATTCGGTCTCAAAGTTTTGGGGTCTGACTTGAACAAGAAGTGTCCTGGTTTCTTAAGAGACTCAATTACATTTTAATTCAGAAGAAATTCTGAGTGCTAATGATTGTGAAAATTATCAAGCATGTATCTGTTGAACATTTCAGATACAAAGAGATTTCTGAATGAAACATGGAGATTTAGATCCTTCAAAAACATTTAGTTATTGCATCTCATTTGGAGATATTTGTCCCTTATTTGTGGTCATCCGGTATCCCTTCTAAGACTGCTGTATTCACTTGTCAAAAACGCAGTTGTTAGAACGATGTCTGGATTAGAATAATATTTTGAAGATATGCAAAGAAACTAATTTTCATCTTTTTTCCAATTGTAGAGATTTGGGAACTAGGAGGATTCAAATCATGTTATTGAGATCTTTACTTATGGTAAGCCTTCTGTGTTCAGTATATTATAAGTACACAATGTTTCCCTTTATGTGTACGTTTATACATATAAGTACAGTATTACAACCCTGTATTATGAAATTAAACATAGCTTCATATTACATAGATCTGTAGTTCTACTGAGTAAAATTGTGGCATTTTCCCAACTTACATTACAAGCAGCTCAAATACTCCTCCGTCTCTTAGGGCACTTTAGTCAATATCAGTTATAATTGGATATGCAGATCCAAAAGAACATCATAGAGTAGGTTGGGTTGACTAGTTCTGCCAGCAGTGCTGGCAACATCAAAGTGAAATCACTTTTGTCTCTAACACCAGAAAAGCTGTAAATAGTAGAATGGCTAATATTTTTAAAACTGTAGGAATGGATGCCTATCTCCAAGCTCTTAGAGCCTCAGGCACCATTGTTCTTTCCTTTCTAGTATTTCCCAAGTTTCTTGTAAGGTATAATTAACTTTTTTATCACGAATACATTTTTCAACTGTAAACCTTCAAAGAATATTTCTGGAAGTACATCCTAAGAATCGGAAGCGGGTAGTAAAGGAGGCTCATGCCTATAGAATCCTGGCCTATTTTGTTGCAGAAGCTGAAAACTGTTTAGTGACTGAAGTAGGAGAAACGGTATAAAGAATGATTTCATGACTAAAGCAGTAAAATGCCTTCCTGGAAATGAGTTTCTATCCCTGCTTTGACATGAAATTTGTGTGTGGTGTCAGGTAAATCAGTTAAACCGTTCTTTGCTTGTCAGAATATGAAATCCTGGATTCTGGCTTGCAGAAGAGCTGAGCATTCAGAGTTGCAATTTAAGGATAGAAAACATCTTAGAAAGGGCTTCAGGGGGTCATTTTACACATTGTCTTCATAACGATAGACTCAGCTATGCCTAAACTGTTCCTAACAATATTCATCTCACCAGTCTTAAAAATTGCCATTGAAGTCGGTAAGTATTGTTCTAATTATTTGGGGTGCTGCATAGCCTGTAAGTATGCTTTAAGGGATTCGAGTTGTGCATGTGAAAGGAATTTAACATTTTTGACACTGAACGTTGTTTTGGATCCTCTTCTAGAATATGGAAGTAAAATCCCATCATGGCACAAAGATGTGAAAGATGTGAAAGGGGCTCTGAGCAACCTGATCTAGTTGAAAATGTCCCTTCCTGTGGCAGGGGCAGTTTGGACTAGATGACCTTTAAAGGTCCCTTCCAATCCAAACTATTCTATGATTCTATGAATGATTTGATGTTTAATGAATTATTCAGACATTGATAAATATTGTGGAAAAAATGTGGGAAGGAATTTGTGTTCAGAGCAAAGTTTTTGTTGTGGTATATAAAGTTTAGTTTGCACACATAATAAAGAACTAGAAACTACTGAACCCTACTCCTCTGTGTACTGAACTGAGCATTGTCCATCATATATTCTTTACAAAAGAATGATACTTCATAACATAGTAAGTCTGTTGTGCATACACACAGGCAGACAATGTAATGTTGTATACACAATTAAAATCTGGCACTTCATTAAAAGTATGCACTTCTATTTGTAGACTTAATGCTTGTAATATTAGTAATTTTCCATTTGCAAAATGATTGATTAGATACCTTCATGTGCTCTCACGCTCCTCTGCCAGCCAGTTTCCTTTCAACCTATGGTTATGCTGTAGGAATAGTGCTCGCTCACATGCTGTGGTTTAACCCTGGCAGGGGTTAAAGCACCACCCAGTCATTTGCTCACTATTCCCCAGTGGGATTGGAGAGAGAATCGGAAGGGTACAAGTGAAAAATAATGGGTTGAGATGAAGCAGTTTAGTAAGTAAAAAAAGGAAACAAAAAAAACCAAAACCAAGAAAAAAGAAAAACAAATGATAAAAAATAAACCAAAAACAAACAAACAAATCCCACCCAAACAAACTGCAAAAAATCCCGCACAAAACCCAGTTGCTCACCACCAGCCAGCCAGTCCCAGGGCAACAGCATCCCTGCAAATTGCCCCCAGTTTTATTGCTGAGCATGACATCATATGGTATGGAATATCCCTTTGGTTAGCTGGCGTCAGCTGTCCCAGCTGTGTCCCCTCCCAGCTTCAGTGCACCCCCAGCCTACTCGCTGGCAGGGCAGTGTGAGAAGCAGAAAAGGCCTTGACTGTGTGTAAGCACTGCTCAGCAATAATGAAAACACCCCGATGTTATCAACACTGTTTTGGTCACAGATCCAAAACACAGCACCATATATGCTATTATGAAGAAAATTAACTCTGTCCCAGCCAAAACCTGTACAACACAATTCACATGTAAAAGCTGTAATGATATGGAATATGCATAATGAACATACAATTATTACGTAAAGTCTTAGATAAACATATGATTGCTTTTATTATAATTAAATTTTTTTTATTATTTTGTTCCCCTCATCCTCAACAGCGTATGCTTGGCAGTTTTTGAATCCTGTTTTGTTTTTGAGATTGTAATAGTCTGATAACCTTCGCTTTAAGGGACAGTAACTTTTTAAACATTTCTGACTGCTGTAAATGTTCAGCTGATGAATATTTAAATTGTCAGATCGAAGTTAATTTTTCCTTGTGTGCCTACAGAGCTTGCTTTAAATAAAAGTAATCGAATGAGGCAGGTCAGCAGTAGTATTAGTTTAAAAAAAGAAAAAACAGCACCATGGTACCAGATTCCTAAGAAAGTGATGTTTGCTGCTTACCTTCTTTTTTGCAATAAAGTAGTATCCATAAACGTTTAAGATGTACATATAGGGCCTGATTTATCTTTTTTTTTTTCCCTTCACATGAGCATACTCAGTACCATATATGAGCAGCTCAGAGCCTGAAATAGAAAAGTCTCTGTTGGAATTATTTACAATCTTCATTTTATGCCCTGCAACTTTTCATAGGCCGTTTTAAAAAAAACCTCATAAATGGTACCTTTATTTTTTCTTTCGGGTGTGTTGGTAGAGGAGGGATCCTGAGAAATACCACTTTAAAACAGATGAGGGAGTTCATTTGAACATGAGTATTAAAGTCCTTCCAAATTCCTAGTGAGGTTAGGAATTTTCAAAACTAATACACTACTTCCATTTGAATCCACCTTTCAATTGCCAAAGCAAGCACACTAAAAAGTGAGTGACAGCTGCAAATAATTCTTACAATGCAGTAATGACGCACATTAATTTCACTTCCAACAATAAACAGGTGACTTCAGGATACAAAGCAACAGCGATAACTAATGCACTTCCTCCCCCGTTTCTGGACCCATTATTGTCTCCTTCACTCATGGAAGACTCTGAGCTAAGGCAGCTGGTCTTGGAAATACTGCATAATCTCATTGATCGGCATGACAACAGAGCAAAGCTCAGAGGGATACGGTAATTCTTTTTGTTTGCTTTGGCCTACTTGAAATTCTAGTTTAATATCAGAAAGATAAGTACTGTTGATTTTTAAATATTTATTTTTCCTAATATGAAATGTTAATGTAGTGTTCTGATAAATGCACAGTGCTCAGTGTCATTTATTGGTGGCAAGAGTTTTACAGATAAGCCTCAGTGCGTGATACCTTAAATGACAATTCCAAATAGCTCCTGGTTTAACCGTGGATGACAGAATGTGGTATTCTGTGTAGAGGAAAAAAACTGATGTGGTTGTCATAATTCTGTTTGTGTTTCTCACTCTTCAACTGAAATTTGAATGTCATTGTTAAACATGGATATAATTAAAATGGAAATTGCTTCAAGATTTGTTTGAATAGTTCATATACGTCACATCCTCTTCCCTTTCAACTTCTTTTTGCTAAAACGACATTTTTGTTTCCTTTGTAGAATAATACCAGATGTTTCTGATCTAAAGATAAAACGAGACAAAATTTCAAGGCAAGACGTGAGCTTCATGAAGAAGGTAATAGATTAAAAAGTTAACTTTTCTATGTAGAAAGAAGATAAAGTAACTGAACCAGTTGCTTTGCTTTTCTTCTACAACTGTGTTTTTGCAACAAGTTGCAAAGATAAGTATTGAGTGATTTTAATTCAAATTACAGTGATTTCAATGTTGAGGTGCTCTAGATACTTGAGAGGTGGTTCCAAGGAATAAAATTTTCATTTATGTCTTCAGTGAAAATCCTTGCATGCATGGAATTAGAACAGTGTATACCTAAACCATGGTTCTGAAAAACGTACCTCCGTACAAGATTGATTTTATAGGACATTGTGCCAGCTGACTTCTGTTTGGTTCTAAAGAAAAACGGATTTTTTTTTTTTTAATTTTTTTTTTTAGATGATGCTTATGTGGAGTGAAATCATTTCTTTACAGTAAATACCTTATTTTTTGTGTGGGGAAAAATGAATATAGTTATTAGTGTGCTCTGTCATTCCTGACTATAGTTTATCCGTGTAGGTATGTCTGTAAACAAAAAAAATAAAAATTACTGAAGTCAGCTCAAGCAGGCTTTAGAATGTTTATCACTGTTACCTGCCTGAGAAAATATATTCATTTCTCACAGCTATCCCATACTGTTTTGTTTTTGTTTCCTATTAGCTGCGAAATAAAAAAATGTGTGTCTTCAGAGTGTTGACTTAATTTAATATTCTAATTATAAACATCAGAAGAATTGCAGTTAATTTGTCCGTAGGCAAAAATACTATATATGTAATAATATGCAAAATAGAGTTGTGTGGCTTTCAAGTAACATTGCAAGATAATTGTTCTTGCTAAGTTAGTACAGTTGATATTCCTTGCAGTATATTTACACCTGTTTTGATTAATACTGGAATAATACAAATATAAAGAATAATCCAACATTGGCAATTATTAGTAATGTATCTTTGTAAAAAGTGGATTAAATCTTAATTCATCGATTTAATGTCTAGGATTTAAAACAGTTTGGATAGGTTGTATTTACTGATTTTGCTAGACGAAAATTTTAATTGTCAAACTAAATATTTGAATTGTTAACACTCATCTGAAAAAGAGGGCGGGAGAGGAAAAGAGACTCTTACCAGGTCAAGAAAAGATTATACAGTCTTCTAAAAAAATTTATTAACCCTCAGGAATTAAGGCGTTCAATAATTATCCATGTGATATTGTTTCAGGTGCATATCATAAACCTAATGTATTATTAACCCTCAGGAATTAAGGTGTTCAATAATTATCCATGTGGTACTGTTTCAGGTGCATATCATAAACCTAATGTTACTCACCTAGTTTATCTGTGTATGTTAGCAGCCTACTCTTCCTAGATTCCTTGCATTATCAAAGGAAAGGGGTGAAACACCTCCAGAAGTCCATTAAGATCTGAATGACCATCAAGGCTTGTTTGATGTTAGATGGGGATCCTAAGGCAATTGTGTATCATACTTAGGAATTTCAGTACCTAAAATTAGGTGGAGTTAAACCAGGTGTAGACACAAAGTTCTTCATCTCAATCCACCTTCTCAAAGCCAGGAGGTTTATTTCTGTCCTTTCTTTAAAGGGAAATATTGAACTTCTTGCATTTTGCAGTTTTCTAGAAAGATACTTCGTGTCGAGAAAATTCACATAATAATTTATTTTCATATCTAAGTGCAATTCTGTATCAGTCAGATGCATAATTTCATTACTTTTATTTTCCAAATATATTGTGTCTTCAAACAGCTAACCTTTACTGTGCTTATTTCATAGTGGCTTCTGTGCTTTGCTAATAGCTCTTTTCTAAATAAAACATATATTTGAACAACTATATATTTGATTTTAGAAGTAATAAGAAGACTAACAGCATCTTTCTTATTTCTTAAGTGAATATGCCCTGCTTGAAAAACAGATATTAAAAAAGAGTTTTCTTTCTCCTTCTAAAGCTGAACTAGTACTTCCAGAGGTAAAGCTTAGATCTTGAAGATTAACTGTGTCAACTGATACAACTGTATCCTCTACGGATTAAGAATGCTGGGGTGGTACTGAGTCATGTGTTGCATACAAAACCTGCTTATTAACTTGCCTTTCTGTATTTTCATCTTTTTGTGTTGAAATAATAGTTTCATTACAAAGCTTTGGTTAAGGACAGTGTTAGGAAGGAAAGTCACTTTTGAAGTTGAGGGTCTTTCATTAGATAACATGTGTTTTTCACTAGAGCTAGAGTCTCCATATGCACAGTAGTAGAACAGCCCTACTCATCTTCTGAAACATCCTCTAGAAGAATTTTTTCTCAGTTTGCTCTTCAAGGAGACTTGCTTAATGAACAAATTTGATGTCTTTACAAGGATAACCCTTATGTCCTCAGTCACTTGGACGTTCTTGAGAATGTTTCGAGATCTACTTTTTATTTTTTCCTTTTCATAAATGGCCAATTTTTTTTTCTGAATATTTCAGTAGGAAATGAGTGCCAATGTCTGACACACAGTGTGGTATTCATGTGCAATTCTCTGTATCATCTTGCCCATTCATACACTTCTACATAAAATAAAATAGTACTTTATAGTATTAAAGTACTATTAATAGTACCATTAATTAAATAGTATTTATAAAGAAGCTACTGTTATGGCAGTAAACTAGTGGTCTTCTTGATTAATCAGGTATTTGTTTGTGTATGTGTATGTGTATGCATGTGCATGTGTATACATGTAATCTGGTTTTCTTTATTTTTTTAATTCTCTATCCAAAATGATCTAACATCAAAGTTGGCTCTGCTTGGAGTAGGGAGTTGGACTAGAGGACCTTTAAATATCCTTTCTAACCTAAATTATTCTATAATTTTAATATTCATTTTCCCCTTTTTGTCTTTTATAGCATGGTCAGCAGTTGTACAGACACATCTACTTAGGCTGTAAAGAAGAAGACAATGTCCAAAAAAACTTTGAACTGCTGTTTACATCTCTAGCTCTTACCACAATTGAACTAGCCAATGAAGAAGTGGTTATTGACCTCATTCGATTGGCTATTGCTTTGCAGGTATGAGTCTGAATCAGTGTTGGGTTCACTGATTGACAATTTATTTTGGTAATTGGAGATGTAGATAACTCTTTTTGTTTGCATATTGATCTTCAAATTGCAAATCATTCAGTCCTAATTTGATCGATCCATTAAGGAAGTGCACTTTGTACATAACATTTATTAATAGGGAAACTTCAACTAATCAGATTTGTTACAAACTTCTACAACATGTTCTCTTCAGGAAATACAGCAGATGTGGAAATCTTTTGAAACATTCCTTAGAATCACTGATATATTCATTAGCAGATTGACAAGATATTCTTACAGTCTTGCATCAGTGTTCTGTATAAAGTATATGGAATGTCCTCACCTTGGAAGAAAGCTTTTGGTTAATTGATTGGTTGGAAATATTTGTCAAACTGGGCTATTTAAACTTACCTTAGAGTAAAATTCTATGAGTGTGTTGACAGGCTTTATTCCTTAACATTTCTTTTACAGGATCAAACATTATCTCATACTTGCATACAGTCCTCAGTGAAACTGCATAACTTAGTAGGTTTATTGGTGCTGAAATTAAAGCATTCAGAAAAATAGTACTAGAATGTGCCATGGAAGTTTGATGAAATTGTGTCCTGTATTGTCAGTTCACTCTCTGACATTAGCCTTATTCCCTAATGTTCACCTGCATTATGAAACTCCTGAAATGCAGGGTGCATCCTTAATTTTACAATATGTCACTGAACCAAATCCTTACTTGATGAAAATGACATTAGGAGTTTTACTAGAGCAAAAATAATACCATCTGAATAAACATAGAAATGCTAATAAGCATTAAATAATTTGCTTTATGGTGCTGTATCTGTGCCTCACAAGACAGATTTTTATTATTAAACTACTGTTTCTGATTTTCCTGGAAAAAGTTATGATCAGCAGGTGGCCCTTATGGGAATCTTAAGGACAAGAGACTACCTACCGGTCATTAACTTGTACTCTCTGCAAAACAGAAGATTGAGTGGAGTAGATTTATTTCTCTTCTTTTAGGGGTTGAATCCTTCAAGCTCTCTAACTTCAGATCAATATATACCTAATTCAAGAGTGAACTAGAAGACTAGAATTTTAAGGTGAGAGGTTCTAAATGCCAAGTAATACTAGATAGTCATCATATCTCAGATAGTGTTACTAATAATAATTTTGACTTGCGTATATTTGGGACAGCCTGTTAACTTGGAGAGTGTAATGCTATCCTTTGTATTTCAGGACATTGCCATCATCAACGAGGATAATCTGCCAATGTTTAATCGTTGTGGTGTCATGGCATTGGTTGCAGCGTATCTAAACTTTCTGAGTCAGATGATTGCAGTTCCTGCTTTTTGTCAGCATGTCAGCAAGGTAACACATAGTTAAGTAATTTAAGTCATTTACAACAGTACATGTTCTATTGTAAAATGGGTAAATAACCGGTCAAGTAATTGCTTGTGGCATTGATCTCCTGTATTTGTGTCCACCAACACTGCTCTTTGTCTTTGGTCTCCAATGGCATTACTTGCTGACTCTTAAAACTGCACAGAATATTCTTCTCTCAAGGTATAGCATTTTTATTTTGTTTATGGTACCATATATAATGGACTAAATCCCCATCTGGTATAAGACTTTACAACCCCACTGGCTTTGGTAAAACAGTACTGATGTGCACAAGACCACGAGAACCAGATTTTTAGTCTAAAGGGTGAGTGCCACAATCTCTGCTTAAAAGAAATTCTAAAGGCCTCATTTGTGCTGAGATAGATGTTAGTGAAGGGTTGGTAATCTGCCACAGTAGAACCTTTTTAAACAATTTAGTCATTGGAGAAAATAGCTATGGAACTACTCTGTTTGTCCTATTTGTCTTGGTTTTCTTCAGGTCATCGAAACTAGAAGTCAGGAAGCATCTTATTTTCTACCAGAAACGATTTTCAAAGACAAATGCAGGTAAGTAGATATAGAATGTGAATTAATGAACAGTGAAGTACCCATTTTACTATCAAAAATCACACATCATTGAAATACGTTGCATATGTGAAAAATAATTTAGAGGTTTAATAGTGTACAGGATAGGCAGAAGAAAACCAAGCATTAAAAGCATATATGCATATGAAAAAAAAAAAAAAAATCTGGTTTTCAGACTTTTTTTATTGTAGTCAGAGGCACTTACACCAAGCATCATATTGTGCAGATATAAGTGGTAACACAGCAAAATGCATTTTCACTGAATCACAGAATGGGTGAGGTTGGAAGGGACCTCTGGAGATCATCTGCTCCAACCCCCCTGCTCAAGCTAGGTCACCTAGAGCAGGCTGTCCAGGACCACATCCAGATGGTTTTGGAATATCTACAAGGATGGAGACTCCACAACCTCTCTGTGCTTTGTCACCTTCACAGTAAAGTGTTTCCTGATGTTCCAGCAGAACATCCTGTGTTTCAGTTTGTGCCTATTGCTTCTGGTCCTGTCACTGGGCACCATTGAAAGAGCCTGGCTCTATACCACCCTGTGTCCCTTACGGTAGTTGTACACATGGATAAGATCCACCTTCTTTTCTCCATGTTGAACTGTCCCAGCTCTCAGTCTTGCTTCACTGGAGAGATGCTCCAGTCCCTTAACCCACCTTAGTGTCCCGTTGTTGGACTCCCTACAGTAAGTCCATGTCTCTCCTGTCCTGGGGAGCCCAGCACTTGACACAGTACTCCAGGTGTGGCCTTACCAGTGCTGAGCAGGGGGGAAGGATCATCTCCCTTGACCTGCTGGCAATACTCCTAATGCAGCCCGGGATACCCTTAGCCTTTTTTCTCGCAAGGGCACGTTGCTGGCAAATGGCAAATACTATTACTCTGCAGTTTTTTTCATTTAACGGAGACCATATTCTCTCAAGATGCAGCAGAATAGGTGAGGAACATAATTTAGATAACCAAGAAGTGTTAAGGTAGATTAAAATATTGCAGAGGTATTCAATGGACTCATTTTGGAGTGTATATTCATTCCTAAATAACTGAGCAAGTTTTATTTGTATCAAATCATTACCATTGACCCTTTTTGGTTGCTTGCAGACATTATAAAAGTGTTTTACTTAATGAACAAATCTCTACTGGTAGATACTAACTTCAAATATATACTTTAACAGTCTTCCAAAATCCTTAGAGAAGCACGAAAAAAATTTATTTTTCCTGACAAACAAGATTGCAGAATCATTAGGAGGCAGTGGATACAGTGTGGAAAGATTGTCAGTTCCATATGTACCCCAGGTAACAGGTAAGTGGTGATTAGTGGCAAAACTGCTAAGTACCAGTTATTAAGAATGCTTGCTTAATGTGTTGTGTACCAGTGAAGTGTAGCGTGACTACTTGGCAACAAAACTTAATCAAAGTATAATTTTGTTTTCTCAAGATGTTCTTTTTTTCTTATTAGCTACTGTATTATTGCTAAGAAGTTTCAACTTTGTGTCCTTTTATTTTTTTTCCTTAAATTCAGGAGGTGGGGCAGAAAGTTCTTGAACCCACTTCAGCTCTTTTTAATGAAGTCTTTGCTTTTCAAAGAATACCTGAGAAGATAGTAGTGATTATTACTGTTTTTCTGTGTTAACTTGAGTTAGCAGGTGAGGAAGAACTATACAAGTCAGCATACTTTATCCTTTTTATGTAAACACTGGATGGAACATATTCCATCCTTTTGCCATATGGCCTTCGGCTGACTTGAGTTATTGGCCTCAGTCAAATTCTCAATGAGCAGATGTTAATTTAATCGAGAATGTTATGTTTTCCTCCATTAGATACCTATGCTAGCTTACTGTCAGGTAACACAATGAAAATAAAGTACACCTGAGGAAGATTTGTGAGAGTTCGTGCTACGCAGGATGCATGAATAGTGTGTGAACAACTAGCTAGTATGTGACATTGTGTGTTTTCGGCTTTTAATATATTTTCAATAGCCAGTTGAGCAACTTACTGAAGAAAATTGCTTGAACAATTTGTTTTATTAACCATGTGTGTTTTGTGGCTGTACAAACTGGTTGCTATTGTAACAGACTATGGGACATCCCAGTCTGAAGCATGACCTTTTTGTGAAATAAAAGTACCTAGCAGGAAAATGTGATTCCTATGTTTTGTAGCTCACGCATAGAAAGAAACATAGTACATATGGACAGTGAATGCCAGATCTGTCACACTTGCAATATGATTTAGAGACATTGCTGCCTGCTCTTGAATAAGCTTTTTTGGATAGCTGCTGTGGGAGGGAATGAGTTCTCCAGAACAGCAGATGTGGTTTTGTCCCAAGTGCTAGCAGGCAAACTAGTGATATGTTCTGAGACACAGCTGCAGTGTGTGTGTTTTCTGTTGTGGTTGTCCTGTTCTAAAAAGGAAAATGTTGCTATACTTGGCAGATTATTTCTTCTGGCATCGAAAAATACAGTTAACATTGTATTTTAGTATTGGCAGAAGAGGTAGGTAGCAAGTAAGGAAATGTTACGTTTTCAAATTTTTACTGTCTTTGAATGAATGAGAATGGAATGAGAAAGGTAGTCTGTTTTGAAATTCATGTTAAGTCTCTTCTAGAAATTGAGATGTGTTTGTACCCAAATGACCTTGCTATGGTTTTCTTGGATACTTTGATAAAAATGCATTCCTACTCAGGAAGATATGTAAGTTCTGACTGACATCAAGGTTAAGTGAGTTTAGCTGCGGGTATGTGATTAACTGCCTCTTCAGGTGATGAGAAACGGCCATATTTAATGCCAAATCTTAGCATATGTGAATCAGATTATTCTGGGGTTTTTTACAATCTTTTTGTAAAGAGCAGTAACCAAAACTGGTTCCATGTCTGTTATCATATCCAGTTAGGATCATTAATCTCTGATCCTGTGGGATATTGAGCTTCCAAGGTTTTCATTTAACTAAATCAGGACCAAAGTGAATATTTTGGAATACTGAAACTTTTCATTTTTTGCTTCAATGAAATGTTTCATTTCTACTGTTGTATTATAATGGTAGAATATAGTGTTTTGAAATACATCATTAGTTTTAGTAAAAGATGGACCCATTTTTGTATATTCCTGTGAAAGCTATGATTGAACCCAAAAGCCAAGTAAAGATTTTATCCTAATTATTTCTAGTATTTCTGAATATCAATGATATAATGCTTAACAATGACTTATAGATATAACATCATCATCCTGTCTTTGTTTCAGGTTTTGGTACTTGTTATCAGTTTGAAAGTCATTCATATTTGCAACTTTTTGTACCTTGTTCTCTTCCTTATTTGGGGGAGGGGGGGAAGCTGATAATTTGAATGTACATTTAATCATTTTTTGTCTATACATACATAATTTTTTTAAATTTAGCTCTATTTCCATCAGGCAAAAAAACTCATAAATGCAGACACAAGTCAAAAGGTAAAAATGAGTTGTAGGTCAGCCTGCTCTCCTGCTAGCTGTGGTGTGTGTATAGGATGTGCACAGTCAAAAAAAAAAAAAAATGCTTTTAGAAGGCCTTTAGACCTTTAGGCCAGAAATTGTGTTGTACTTAGTGTTCCTTTCTGCTTTTTTTTTGTTTATCTCCTTGATATACCTATAGCAATGTTAGCTGCTGCAAGGTTTGCCTTTGTGTTTACTCTTGATTTGGAACTCTACAATGTGGTAGCTTCCTATTTTCTTTTCCTGAGCAGGTAGTAGGGCTATAGGTATCATTTTTGTGATAGTACTAATTACCTCTGTGAGTGAAATTACAAGAACTTGGTAGAAAGTTGGAAGAACCTCTCACCTGTTCACGGAACGGTGATTCATCTTACTCACTGGCTGTTCAGGATAACGGTCTGTTAGTGGGACATGTATACGTGCATATGTTCTGTGTGCATCCCACCAGTAGCTGGGCTTAGACACTGTCTATCCACCAGCTGTCTCCTGGTTCCCAGTCTCCCCAGTCGCTAGCACTTGGGCATGTGAGTGCCCAAGGCCCACAGCCCCAGTCCAGCTGCTGGTACAGATCCCCCTTGTGCACAGTAATGGGTCTCAAGTCAACCCCCCAAGCTCCATGCTTTTTCTGACAGTTGACCTGGGCCTCCTGGTCCCTCCAGGTGCATTTCCCTCAGAGACAGACCGGCACACAAAGAGACAGACATGCACAGACACCCCCAGCTCCCAGGCCACTTGATCTACTTGCCTGCTGGTCCAGCTTGATATTCCCTTGTTACCATGCACTGGTGCTGTGCGCCCTCACTCACTCCAGACCCGTGGTCTGACTCCAGTTGCTGTGCTCAGACCCCCATGCACACACCTGCACAAAGAATAGACTCCCTCACCCAGGAAAAGAGAAATGGGATTTAATGAGAAGATGGGACAGGCTGCACTGATGAGGCTCAGGGCATGGCCAGGTACATGTGCTGATCAGCAACCGGTTTACATGCGTCTGATGCCTTTATCCCTTATCCCTCTGTTTGCCTTGCTTGCGTCTCCCCAAACCATCTCAGTCCTCCTTTTCCCCACCCTTGGTTCCTCCCCTAAACATCCCATGCTAAGCCTTGTGCAATCCCAAAATGCTGTTCCCCCTGCATCCCACAACGCGTCCCATACCCCAGGCACTGACCCCGACTCGGTCAGTGAGGTGACCCAGAGAGCTGCTTACGTTGCCCCATGGGGCCAATTCTCCAGGGACAGCCCTGGTAGGGGCTGGGGCAGCGGGGATTTGGGCTCCACCACTGCCCTCGTGCCTCTGGGCTCTTTCGTGTGTGTGGAGACGAGCTTTATAGCATAACAGAAAAAATCGCAATTTTCACAATTTTTTACCCACTTAATGTATTGAAATTAGAGAATAATGGGCATTTTTATGAGGCAAGTATAGTGAGGCATCCATTATAAAAATGAACGCTATCCAAAGTAGTCCTAAAAATGTATCTTCTGGTGTTTGCATGTCAATTATAGAGAGAGCAGCAAGATGGCAGCAAAGATGTAGTTTTGTCCTGTGTTTACTTGTGAGGGCTAAGGTGCTTTCCTCTGACTCTATGTATTAGGTCATGTACCAGTGAGCCATCAGGGATTAAAAATTAAGTAAATCCTTCAAAATGCTACTTCAAATGCTCAGGGACTCTGAGAACCTAGCGAAGATAGCTAGAATTCAGGTGTTTTTCACTAATCTTATTCTTTCACTGCCGCTTGATCTTAAAATGGCATTTCATTTATATGACTTCTGAAAGTTATTTCTTGATTTTTTAAAAGCTGAGTATGTTCAGCTCTGCTGGAACGAATTCTGTTTGTTCAAGCTCAATATTTGCACTGCAAAAGTGCTTTGCTAGAAGTGGATTAAACAAAGGTTGCGGAAGAAACAGCATAAATTACCTTGTGGATGGGGAGTTCTACAGTCATTCTCCTTATCCTTATCTTAGTATCAAGTGCTTGTAAGTGCTTCTACCTATGTGCAGTGCAGGTCGTCAAATAATAATGGCCAGATCCAAATGGCCTGATCTCGGCTAAAATCTAAAATGTGACATGGCAATCCATGGTTTTGTAAATGAGATACACGAAAGTCAGGCCATTCAAGTCTCCGTTTGTCAGAGGATCTTTATGACACATCTGTAAATGCATTTTTACTGGGTTTTTTAATCTTATATTAATATATTAAATGTCGAAAGTGAGAAAAGATTATTGGCGTATTGTCTCAGGAATGCAGTCATAAAAGGAAAATCTACCAACTGATGGATCATTTGATCATAATCTGCTTATGCATTAATGAAATTGCTGTGCTCCTTTTAGTATCAGCACAGTTGGTCTTACTCTGACAACTTTTTAGGCTAGCTGGACTTGCTAAAATATTTGTAAGAAGTTAGAAATGGAGAGAATTTTTTTCGTCAAGTAGATTTTTAGACTCGCTGAGTATCATACTTGTAGCAACACGAATAAGGAAGGATTGCTGTTCATTTCCATTTAGAAATCTTTATTTCTTCTGTCAATGAGTCATCTTCCAACAAGCCCTCTTCTGTTTCAGAATACCTTCTGAAAAAGACCTTAATATTTCAATTTCACAGCCAGAAAAGTTCAGGGTTTTGTAAATTACTCTGCAGCAATGTACTATGTTATTTATTATGCATTTGAATAAGATCTCATCTCATTTTTTAAAATTCTGGACTTTCAAGGGAATGTTGGCAAGATCTCGGATGAGAGGGGGAAGGGACAATAAAAAGGTTATTTTCCTTCATATTTAATAGTTTAGAGCAGTAACTGATCATTTTTCATAACAATCCAAATAATAAAATAGATGGTCTTGGGTTATATAGGTATATAGAAACAAATCTGCATCTGGTGTGTAGAAATTTGATTGATCATGTTTCAACTGTTACACAAAGTGAGATAAGTTGTTTTTCTTCTAGATGAGGACAGACTCTCCAGGAGGAAGAGCATTGTGGACACGGTGTCTATTCAGGTGGATATTCTGCCTGGCAACAACACAGAGGATAAGGTATGAAAATCACGGGATATTTTAAAGCATCTTTGGGGGGAGGGGGAGGGAATGCAAATGATGTTTCCCAGAAAGTCTAATATCTAATTGTTCTAGCGATGTTAAATGCTTTGGGGTTTTGATTTTTTTTAACTCCTGTATTTGTAGAAATGTGTTGTCAAAGACACTGATATTGATCTTGCTGTATAAAAATGTGAAGTATTTTGTCACTATAGTTTTTACAGATAGTACTGCAGAATATAGGGTAGCCATACATATATATGCTGAACGACTAATATTTTATGAGTAAATATTCAAAAAATTTTCTTTGCATTTTGAGGGATCAAATAAAATTCCTGCTTCTGTATCCCTGCATCATTTGAAGTATCTGAGAGTCTTGTTCATCAACATGGGGCTGACAGATAAAAGACTAGTGGGAGACCTGCTGTCTGTGAGAGGGGCAGGTGAAGACTCAGCAGTGTTACACTATCACTTTTGCCTTCCAGAAGAGTTTAGCACACACAGTGCTTTAAAGACATGGGAAGGATAAGGTAGCAACAAAAAGTTTGTATGTAGGGTACAGGAGCTGATGCTAATTATCTCTTAGGAAGACTGCATTATAATTAAAATTATCCCACATCTTTTGACACTTCATTTGAAGTATTTCTTAAAATAAATTTCCATTTCTACTGAATCTTTTTCAAGGTTCTGCTGATTTTTATTAACCAGATTTCTGCTGGCTGCGATGGAGATTAGCTGTTGAAATTGAGGTGTTTGTGCCTGCAAATGAATCCTATCTTTAGCATCTTAAAGCACAAACCGGCTAGGGGCATGAAACAGAACGTGTGCACAGAGTCAAGCTGAATGTTGGTTAAAAATGTAATATTAGGCTATTTTAAAGGAGCAAACCTCATTTTAGAACTTACTGACAGGAGTGATTTATGTTTTGCGTCATTATTATTATTCCTTTCTGCTCTGTGCTGATGATACTTCAGATGATATTCTGTGTTCACTTCTTGGTATTGTGCTTTAGCAAGGATACAGATAAACTAGATAAAAGTTTAGGAGCAAGCAAAAAAAAAAGTGTTTGAAAAATAACGCAGATTATCACAATTTCTAGCTTTCTAAAGAAAGTAAATGCTCATAATAGGAATGGCAGTGTTTGCCATTAGTATCCTTTTTTAAAATCATGTATTATATGTGATTGAACATCTCTGAAACTAGAATTAAGTGAGAGAAGTTTCTATTTCAGATTTCAAATTATTATGCTCATGTTATGTCAAGCATTGATATATAGACATTTTTTGAAGAGGTTATAGCAGTTGTAGATAAATCAAAATCTTTGTATGGGTTCTCAGTTTAATATGGTAGTGTCTTGGATAATGAATTACTGTTTGTCTCTTTTAAAAGCAAGAATTTTATTAATCAGAAACACATGAAAAAAAGTATTCCTCCGTTAGATGCTTTATAATGTTTGTTTACAATACAAAGGGAAAACCAGTATTTTCCAATTTGCTGACTGCACCTTAATACCTAAATCACGAACAGCTGAAAAACTTTCATAGAATCATAGAATCATTTAGCTTGGAAAAGACCCTTAAGATCATCAAGTCCAACCATTAACCTAGCACTGCCAAGTCCACCACTAAACCATGTCCCTAAGCGCCACATCTACACGTCTTTTAAGTACCTCTAGGGATGGTGACTCAACCCCTTCCCCTTCCTTCAGTAATGGTGCTCTGTAATTTTTGCTAATTCCTGTTCCATCGTAATGCGTGTTTTTGGCCACCTGCAACATAAGATGGTACACTGGATGTAACTCAAGAGGAGGAAGAAAGTCCATGAGGATATTAAATCTGGTTCTCTTGCTATGTAGATTAGTAAATGTAACACAATCCATAACTGTCAGCAGAACTAAACTGCAAAAAAAAGGAGCATAAGGCTTTATGATTGAGAGGATAAACTACTTAATTAATTGGAATTTTAGGATTAATGATGTATGGTATCATTTCTATGCTCTGTGAGGTAGAACACTGTTTATCCATAAGATACCAATTATTGTATACAATAGGAATGCAATTCTTTTGTCAGCACAATTGAAGTTTTTTTTTTTTTGTGGCAAGTCTATTAGTGAATCCTGTTCAGGAAGATGCTTTATTCCATAGTTGTCTCCATTTATAAGATGAAAGCACTTGTAAAAGCAGCTAGTGCTTCTGTGATATTAATAACCAAATATAATGCAATCATACATCAGCAACTACTGCGGATGTTAATTAGAAATCTGAAAGGCTGCTATAAACAAGTAATATTTACCAAATATGAATCCTATAAAAGGTGATTATTTCAAAACCTGAATACTCTTAATCTCTAGCCATATCCACAAATACTTGACTTAAAGGGAGTTTTGCTGTTTATTTATTAACCTTTTATATATTCAGAGGTAGAGGATACAATGCTAATGTAGTAAAATCTGTTGGAAAAGTATTATTTACAGCTCCATCTACTGAAATAACACTGATGTAAAAAGGAAACAGCTACTTCTTCTGGCTTTTCCATTTACAGTAGGTAAAGTCAGTGAATTAAAAAATTGAAAGAATTCAGAGTCTTCTGAATTGGGTGAAATAACTTTTTGTTACCTTACAGATCTTTTATCTTAAATCATATTAGACAATTAGTGTTTATAAGGTAAAATAAAAGTGCTGCCTGTTTACAAGTAGTTAGTTTTGAAGGATCAAATTAAGGCAGTCCAAGCCAAGAAACCATGTTATATTCAGGTGAACACTGTTCTACCATCTAAGCATTCTCCCCTAATACTATCACAGTGGTTTCACTGTAAATATACTTACTGATATAGAAACTCGAGGTCTGTAAAGAATTGAAACACAAAGATCCATGAGCTGGAGCTCTTCAGAGAAATGTTCTTGCATCTTTAGTAATTTTGCAGCCCCAAGCAATTCCTAATGAAGTACATCTGCAGCAGCAAATGGGTATTCATATTGCTAAATGAACACATTTTTTCAGTGCATCAGACATAGCTTTTTGTGAAGAGCCCCTTAGGTCCAATGACATAAGCACCAAATTATTTGGAGCCCATACCAGTATGAAGTTAGCCTAAAGCAGTAACCATTTTTCACTCTACCCTCCACTACCACCACCTATTTTAGTATCACATTGCTGGTAACTCAACTGGTCTCAGGAAGCAATTGCTATTATTTGCAACAGCTGTCTAAGAACCAGTATTGGGGCTTAGCAGCATAGAAACACCACAGCATATTCCTGACCCAAAGGAGTGTTCTGCCAAAATTCAAGTCCTTTTCCAAAGTATTGTTGCCATAGAGCATCTTGACTAGAATTTGGAAAGTTTTCCTTGATCGCATTTGATAAAAATTTCCTCACTAATTGCAGTGGCTTAAAAATGTGAATTAGTGATCTGTCAGCTGTCATAGAAACTCCAGATAAAGCTGTTAGAAACTTGTAAGGCAGAAAAGCTCTGTGGCCATTTTGACTTTCTGTATTTATCACATTCCTTATTTTTTAGAAGCTTATTATATGTGAAGTTCAAGGGGGTTTGTTTCTTTGTGTTTAGGTTAATAATACTGAAGAAATCACCTTTGAAGCTTTGAAGAAAGCAATTGGTAAGATTTATTACAACTGTGTTTATGCAGCATAGTTCTAGTTTACTGTGGAATTGCTAGAGAAAAAGGTGTTGCCAGAATAACATAATTAAAATATTACATTTGTTTCTCTTCAGCTAGTAAATTTATTTAAAACTTCAGTTATTTATTTCTAAATTTCTGAAATGATATCTTGATAATTTTAGTCAATTCATTTTCTGAAGCTAATGTGACTGAATGTAAAGCATCTGGAAATACCTGTCATCTATTAAATTTGCCCTTACAGGCCAAGCTATAAATAATGTGAGATTTTTCAAATTCCATTGAGTGATTATTTATAACACAACTTAAATATTTTTAATATGTTACGATCTTCAGGTCTTCAATGCATTCAGAAAATAGGTTGTAAGGTACACCTAGTGGACTTCAAAAACACTCCATTTTTTAGTTAGCGTATTGATACATATCTATCCGATTTGCTTGAAAGAATATTTTTCTGACAAGCAACCCACCTACCAGAACTCAGGATTATCCAGTTTCCTTATTTCATGTCACTATAAGTAATTACTAATTAATGCTGTCCAGTCCACCAAAATCCTGTCAGAAACATGGATTAGACATGGATGTTTTAAACAATAGACACTGATATTTTAAACAATAATTCAATCTGACAGTTTTCCAAACCTGCCTAATCACTGAGGTACTTAAATTCATTAGATGCTGCAAAGTTCCAGCTGGTTGTAGGTTCACTCAGCCTGTGGAGGTTGAACTCGCTTTTCCCAAATTCTAATAGAAAATCCTGCCCACCTGTCTGCATGACACTTGGGAGGGAGGATACTCCTGAACTTGTGTACAGTGAGGGAGAAGTGCAGTCTTAAGTCCAGATAATAAAACAAAAGGAAGCCTGGATGTACTCGTAATTAAAGCATGTAGTAAGGAAGGGGCAAAACTGAGGTCCTCAAACCAGCTCCCTGAAATTGTGTCTGTATTTTGCTTTAGAAGTAATGACAGATGACAGCTTGCTTGAGTATGATTGCATCACTTCAAACACAGTGTTTGTTTGCTTCTGCAATGCACATTTGAAGGTTTATATCACTTATACTTGATAGGCAAAGATAACATTTGTCTCTTTTTTTTTTTTTTTTTTTTAAGATAACAACGGACTTGAAGAACAGGAAAAAGAAAAAAGGCGTCTTGTGATTGAGAAGTTCCAAAAAGCGCCATTTGAAGAAATCGCAGCACAATGTGAAACCAAAGTGAGTTTCTGAAAAATGTTCTACAGCATTGAAGATACTAGTATAAGCATTAATGGGGATGTGCTGGCAAAAGGTGATTTATGTTATCATGTCACTGCTGCTGTTACTTATTAAGAAGTTCAGTTCTTTGTCTTCAGCTATTATCTCTACTATTATTAATGTTGGGAAATTCCAGTTATTTAAAGTGTGCTTTTGATTGTTCCTAGGCCATTTGAAAAGGAATGGAATTCTCATACACTCTTCATCTTAATGTTTTCCGTACTATCTTTGAAATCTAGATTCACGGTCCGTTCCTATTTCATCCTGGGATAACTGCAGCAGTATTTACCCCATTGTATATTTTGAATAACTAAATGTATTTCAGGTTTGTTAAACTCCTATGTGCAACAGCAAAATTTGCTATATAATTCGTCGCACTCTCAAGACAGGCTCACTCAATCTCACATGCCTCTTCAGGGCTCAGAATCCTTTCAGCAGTGACAAAAGAAATTGAGATAGGAAATGCTGCCTAGATTTGCCATGTGGTGGTGTGAAACACACTCACTGAGCATGGCCTGGCACATTCATTTTAGCTTGGTTCATTATATAGTAGTTAATAATTCGATTTTAATTTTTTTTCCTAGGCAAACTTGCTTCATGATAGACTTGCACAGATACTGGAACTCACCATTCGGTAAGCTTTTATGCAATAAGAATATGATGAATGAAAAATGAGTTATAAAGCAATTGTGACTACTTTCAGGTGGTCATGTCATAGAATTCTTAAACACATGTAGTAGGCAGAAAATAATTGACTTAACTGAATGTTGTGGTTTAACTGTGGTAGGCATTTAAGCCCCACACAGCTGCTGGCTAACTCCACCTTAGAGGGATGGGGGAGAGAATCGGAAGGGTAAAAGTGAGAAAACTTGGGGGTTGACCTAAAGACAGTTTAATAGGAAAAGCAAAAGCCGCACACGCAAGCAAAGCAAAACAAGGAATTCATTCCCTACTTCCCATCGGCAGGCAGGTGTTCAGCCATCTCCAGGAAAGCAGGGCTCCATCACGCATAACAGTTACTTGGGAAGACAAACGCCATCACTCCAAATGTCCCTCCCTTCCTTCTTCTTCCCCCAGCTTTATGTGCTGAGCATGACGTCATATGATATGGAATACCCCGTTGGCCAGTTGGGGTCAGCTGTCCCAGC
>NW_009219951.1:38564-53662 GCF_000690835.1 Fulmarus glacialis
TCAGCAGTAACCAAACCACCCCTGTGTTATCAACACTGTTTTCAGCACAAATCCAAAACATAGCCCCATACTAGCTACTGTGAAGAAAATTAACTCTATCCCAGCCAAAACCAGTACACTGAAAAAGAGTAGTCTTCATCTAAAACAGTCACTTTGATTTTCTTGTTACTATTTTGAATCTTTTAGATAGTGGAGGATATCCAGAAACCATATCATAGTGTACTTGTATTTTTTCAATGTGTATCAGTAGTATAGAAGAATGCTGCTGTTTTCACATCGCTGTATCTGTTTGAGAAACTAATTAGAAAATGAACACCCAAAATAGTACATGACATTATTATAGAGTGTTGTGCACATCCGTTGTGCAGTATGAATAGTATTTGCATTTTCATAGTTCTGTAACATCAGTGAAGTTGTTGATTTAGACCAGAGTACAAAGAAAAAAACCGAGGCATGATAATTTCATTAGAATTTCAGGAATAGGATAAAATACTGGTTGTGAGGCGGGGGAGGGTAGTATACTCTTGTTTCTTAGCTATTCGCATATCAAGTTATAAAAAAGAAAGCAGTCTATATAATTATAAATTATATATATTAATTATTCTTCTCACACAGTCCTCCACCAAGCCCCTCAGGAACGATGACCATTACTGCTGGACATGCTCATTACCAATCTGTTCCAGTCTATGAGATGAAGTTTCCAGATCTTTGTGTGTATTAAGTGTCTTCTGAAGTCTGCTGGACATTATTTAGAGTAGAGTACAATAGAAAGAACAAGATGAGTTTTCAAATTTTATTGTTTATTTCATCTAAACTAACTTTAAAATAATGATTGACATGAGCCAAATACAGATTACTCTAGTCAAACTCGTGAGACTGTCGTGAGTTGTTTTCTTCTGTAATATATTTGAAGTTAGGTTTTTCATATATCATGTTTCTTCATTTTCATATTTGAGTACATGTAAAAGTCAGATTTAAAACTTGTCTTGCCATATAGATGAATATTTCAGTTACACTAGGAATTCATATTTCTGTAAATTCCGTTAATTCGAGCCGTTGTAACTGAAGAACCCGTTAAAGCTTTTTTCTTTGTTTGTTTGTTTGGTTTTTTTCCTCTTCTCCACCTCAATTATATATCTAAATAGAATGCTTTTGGCTTGCTTCATCTTAATAAATGTAACCAGTGGAGCGCTACCTTAGCTCCCTTTTGTTCATGCTGTCATAGCTAGCCAACTTGTTTATTTTGGAATATATGGAAAAAACCAATACATGTGTTCAAGTACAGTAAATGAATTAATGGACACTTGTTAAGTATTTTTTTGATGCATCACATACCATGCTTTTTAGATACATATGCCCAGTATATGTCCTGTGTTTCTTGCTAAAAGTTAACTGCTTTGCCTAAGAGAGGAGAAATTTCTTCTTGAAGCACTGAACTGTGCAATATTTTTCATGTCTTAAGGTGTATGGTTTACAGACTGTACTTTTGAAAATGCAGTAGTATTTTACTGTCTGCTTTAGTATAAATACATGAGAGATATATTTAGTGTAGCAGAAAATAAACTGAGGGCATTTTAAATCATAAATGTAGAAATTACAAATATATTCTATGAGGTATTTCTCTGTAGTTTATTACAGCTTTTTAATGATATTTTAGAAATTGAAAGAAAACTGGATGAAACCATTTAAAGACCAAGAATTTATTAATGTGTTTTCAAGCAAAAGCATTTTTAGAGATGCATCTCTGTTCATTCTTGTTTCATTTCAAACCTTTCTAGAAATAAGGAAAATATGATAACTTTCATAGGTTTATGTATCTGAGGATACTACTCAAATGTAAATAAAGTAAAACTGATCTAGTAAATCACTAAGCTTTTGATGATAATTGTCAAGGCTGTCTTTATGACTCACTAAATTCTGCAGGCAACAAGGAAAAATAGCTTTCGTTGATGCCAGGAATAGTAAGTTTGAAGTCTCTTAATCTATCTGAATCTGACTGAAGCAGCACAACCATGAATGAATGTTCTCAAATATCTGTAATAAATGTAAGACATTTAAGTTAGCCAGCAGTTTAAATAAACAGTGATCAGCCCACGAACAAAGTGATCTAATTTCAGTAAGCTCTGCTTTGAGCAGGAGCTTGGTTCAGATGAGCTCCAGAAGTCCCAACCTAAATTAATCTATGATTGCATAATTCTAAGATCTGAATGGTTATCAGGCCAGCTAATTTGCTGACTGTTTTGAGCATTTGCAAACCCACTGTAAAACGGATTTTAAATTTTTTGAACTGTAGTACAGTATTCCACTGGACTACTTTTAAAAGCCTGATGTGACATAACATCAGAGAAATATCAGCTACTTAAACCTATGAGATAACATGCTGAGACTTTCAGAAAGCATTCACAAAACTCAAAAGGTAATTGAGACCTTCTTTTCAGTTTAACAGTGCAATCACAGCTGTTAGTGGATGACGAAACAGCCCCTTATCTACAGCATTCCGTTGTGATTTTTACTGCTGCAGCGTATCAGCCTGATCAGACCACAATCTACACATAAATAGGACTCGTTGTCACTCTAGCTTTTAGTTTTCACTTTTTGGGGTTTTTTTTAAGGTAAGACATAATAGTTTTTTGGCCTATATAAAGACTGTAATTTTTTAAATAGTAAATCTAACCTAGGGATACAATGTAAAACACTTATCCACTCTGTCATTTTTTAAGAAGAACACTGTGCACTTTTGTACAAAAAGAACATAAGGAGTCTAAGAAATAAAGAATGTACTTCTGTTTGCACTCTTGCAGTATGGAGACTGTGCTGTAAATACAGGATTGTTTCTGTGATCGAATTCTGTTGCATGAATGCTGCATGTGAAAATAACTAGATTCAGCATTTCATTTTCTGTTTATGAAGTATTTTTCATTTATGCTAATGATAGGTTTCCATGTACTCAGTGTTCAAATGAGCTTTATTTGGGAAATGCAGGTGTTGTGCAGGTGTTGTGCAGGTATTGTGCAGGGAATGAAGAGTTTGTAACACTCTGTGTTCACATGATATTTAATTTCTTCCTTTCTGGAAATTCAGGGAGTCTGTAAGTTGATAATTGGTTCACTCTGGCCTTTCTAGACAGCTGGGAGATGGGAGTGACTGTAAATGTATTGTTTTGGTAGCTATTGTTATATGTATTTAATGAATGAAACCAAATGAATTAAGAATCCTGTTGTACGGTATAAAGCTGCTTTGTTTCACTTATCCCTTTATGTTCTTGAGACGAGTTGCAGAACTTAAAAACTCCATATGCATACTGGCCCTGTATTATCTGCAACACACTGAGTACTGTCACAATGTTTATAAATCGGTATCCAGCTGTTTAAATGTATTCCAGCTTTTGCTTTGGATTCTCCTTCCCGTTGTGTCATTTTGAAAAATCATAGCTTTTGGTAGTGGGTCACTTTAAAGTAAATTAAATCCTTATTAATTTCAAAAGATAGAAATAGCCTGTTGTCTAAAATCAGGGTAGGACTGATCTGTCTGTTGTTCTGATGGTCATATATTCTGTACTGTACGTAATGAACCAGTTTCAATAAATGTAAGAACACACTGTGCAATCTATATTTAAGCAATAAAATAAACCAAAATTTAAAATTAATTTTTTCTAAGGTGTCAGTTAATTTTTATTGCTCACAATTGAAATGTCAATGACATTTTTTGGCATTTACAATAGACCTCATTTTACACACCTTCCCTCCCCTCCCCCCCCCCAATGTTTCAGCATTGCAGCATTATTAAACTACTACTACTATTCATGATTAAACCATTACTATTACCAAGACCACCAAAAGTTGAGAACGCAACAGTACAAAAATCATTCCCTACTAGCAAACAAGCTTTGGGAAGATAAATAAGCTATGCCGTTCAGGCCTGCCTCCCTGGTTAAGAAAACGTATTGGGTTTGTAGTATCAATTTCAAGGAATAAACTTGTCAGTGTGTGTGAAGATCTCTATACAGCTCACCCACAGGTAGCTTTTTTCAGTGATGCCATCTAATAGGGCTGAGTATTATACTGTTGTTTGTTACTCTCTTTTTTTGGTAGCATTCATTTATTTAAATGGTTTTAATAGTGCACCCTGAGAGAAGCGGGAAGAGGAATTCTTTTTTCTATTTTGAGGAAGTTGGGACCTTCTCTAGCTCACATGAGATATATCCTAATATAGAGAGGATTATTTTGTCATCTTTTTTTCTCTAGCTCCTCTGTTCCTAATTTTTGCAGACGTTAAAACCTCATGTAGGCGTTGTCTTTCTATGACTTACCATAAATCTCAGAAGCTGCTATTAAGATGTGTGGTCATCAACCTTTTTTGTTGCTCACGTTGGTCTGAGCAGGATTTTGATAGTGGATACCTCAAAACAATCCGAGGAGAAAATAGCAGCTACACTTGGGAGATTATTTTAAATCATATCTAAAGAGAAGGTGTAGAGGTGAATAAGAGATTCTGTCCCCCTACCACCAAGGAGGGACAAAAGTGGCAGCCACTGCAGTTGTAAGACATAACAAAGGTGGCCTGTTAAGAGCTACTTTCTGGGTACTGGGGGGAGTTTCTGTCTGGAAGTTTCTGCTTCTTCACGGTGTTACCTTTATTTGAAAGACTTAACTCATTCATTGCTCACAGTTTCAATGATACTGTGGTCAAGTTGACCGGTACACCTAATAGTGCTAGTTTTCAGAGTTCATGTCTTCCTAAATTATGTCAAGTTGTTCATGAAATCATCTTCCCAAGTCTTTATCAGCTTACAGGCAAAGAATAACTGCTTAAAAAGTTAAAATAAGTAAATTAGTATCTAATGAAGTAGGAAATCTTTTTAGATTAGTAATTAATAGATTAGTTGTTTACTTTGGGGAAACAATTAGGTTTCGGCCAGCTATGCCCCAAATCTTTGAAAAATATAGTGTAAAGTTACTGTGAGAATGAGAGAAGAAAGAAAAAAAGCTATGCTAAATGTCTCATCTTGATCTGCTTATCATTTTTTAAATTATTTTAGCACTGATCTCTGAGAATGAATAAATACAGCTAATCATAGCTCGATTATTTAAGACTTCTCTTTATCAACACAATTCATATGGTAGTAATTACTCTACAGAACAACTTCGGTGTTAAATTCTTCCTGAAATAAGAGATGCTGGAAAAAATCCCGAAGGAAGTAATGATAACATTGCCTCAATAACAACATATTTATATTGTAATTTCTCTGTTACTTGATCAATTCAAATGATCCATCTCTATCTCTGCAATTGGAAAATTCAGCATATCTCTGAGTGAATATACGCATGTGTTATTTGCATAACCATGAATGGAATACTAGTTTCTAATAATTAGCAGAAAGGGTTGTTTCTTGATCTTAAGCATATATTTTAAATGCAGGCTTCAAAGCAGCAGCACTGCTATCATCAGAGGAATGAGCTTGTGTTATTATTAAGGAGCAGTGCACTTAATTCTCTTGTTTCAAGGCCAATTTTTCCCATTTCAGCTAATTAGTTGTCTGACCTTTTCATTATCATTTTTATTTATAAATGCTGTGAAATATAAAATAGCTTTTCATCACTATGATAGAAGGCTGATAAAAATTCCAATTCCGAAACAAGTAAACATCAGCTTAATGCAGATCTCATCCTCAACACTGGACAAAAAAGGGCATTTTGCAGATTTGTAGCATTTTACTTAAGTACTAAAATGTTCTCTTTCTATAGAGCATCATGGGAGGGAGGGGATCAAAGTTAATTAAAATCTTGTCTGCAGATAGAATTTCTCACATGACTTAGCTAAGAAAAAGATTTTGTGTTCTGGTTTTTTTTTTTTTCCCACTGGTGCTAATGGTGTAGCCACTGTAGGCAGTGGGATTCATGTGGCTAAATACCTTTTGGGTTTGTTTTTTATTTTGGTTTTTTTTGGTGTTTTTCTTTTTTTCTACACTGCTTTAATCCTTTGCAGTTTTAATGTAGGAAAAATACTGAAGGGGGAATACCACCAGCCAGAGGTTTATAGAATAATAACTGCTCATCCAAGAACATTCACTGGCATTTTCACCTGCTGTTCTCACAGCATCCAGTACCACAAGGAGATAAAATTATATGGTTTAGTTAACTGCTTCATGATTTGGAAGAACACAGGTAGCGTTTCTGTATCCAGCATTAGGGTATAGTCATTGATCTGCAATGAATACTTTTGTGACAAAATTCAACCCTGTAGAACAGGATTATAGAGAAGAAATCAAGACCTTTCAGAGCAAATTGCTAGAAGGTTTGTAGCAAGAGTTTTTGTTCTAAGAAATGTTAGTGAATCATGGAATCATAAAATTGTTTAAGTTGGAAGGGACCTTTAAAGGTCATCTTGTCCAACCCCCCTGCCATGGGCAGGGACATCTTCAACTAGATCAGGTTGTTCACAGCCCCATCCAACCTGACCTTGAAGGTTCCCAGGGATGGGGCATCTACCACCTCTCTGGGAAACCTGCTCCAGTGTTTCACCACCTTCATTGTAAAAAATTTCTGTCTTATATCTAGTCTAAATCTCCTCTCTTTTAGTTTAAAACCATTCCCCCTTGTCCTGTCGCAGTAGGCCCTGCTAAAAAGTCTGTCCTCATCTTTCTTATAAGCCCCCTTTAAGAACTGAAAGGCTGCAATAAGGTCTCCCCTAAGCCTTCTCTTCTCCAGGCTGAACAACCCCAACTCTCTCAGTCTTTCCTCATAGGAGAGGTGTTCCACCCCCTGATCATTTTCGTGGCCCCCCTCTGCACCTGCTCCAAGAGGTCCATGTCTGTCTTGCGCCGAGGGCTCCAGAGCTGGACGCAGTACTGCAGGGGGGGGTCTCACCAGAGCAGAGCAGAGGGGCGGAATCACCTCCCTCAAACTGCTGGCCGCGCTGCTTTGGATGCAGCCCAGGACACGGTTGGCCGCCTGGGCTGCGAGCGCACATTGCCAGCTCACGTCCAGCTTTTTGTCCACCAGTACCCCCACGTCCTTCTCATCAGGGCTGCTCTCAATCCCTTCATCCCCCAGCTGTATTGATACTGTGGGTTGCCCTGACCCATGTGCAGGACCCTGCACTTGGCCTTGAAGAACCTCATGAGATCTGCCACTCCTCTGTGGACCAGGCCGGTGTTGGAGCAGCTCCCCTTGATGACTAACTGCTAGTTTCAGTGAGACCACCTTTAAATCTTTTGTGCTAAGAGAATTGGAATCTTTTCAATCAAAATATTTTGTAAAATGATTGTTTTGCTTTTTCTTTTTTTTTTTCAGTTAATAGTAACAAATAAAAGTATGCCTTTGTTAAGCAAACTGAAGCATTAAGTGTGAGAATTCTTAGAGACCTTTCTAATTCCAAGAGAAAGCGAGACAGGTATGACTTGACCCTCAAATCAATTATTAATTTGTTTCTGGATGTTCAGGATTACACAAAAAAACCTGACTCCTTGACATATCACTTGAAGTTGAACCTATGAAGAACAATATGCAAAGTCGGTAAACTTTGACACCAATGTGAACATTTTTTTTAATCCTACTGTAGGTTTGCAGGCTCAGAATTATACAACTCGGAATCTAAGTGTCCCAGGTAATTGCATATATACTCAGTTGCATTCTGTCATGGTTAACATCTGAAGACAACTCAACTGAGAAGTAAAACTACCTTGGTTTGATTTCTGGTTCTAGTTTCTGAGATGCCTGGGAAGTTGTGCTGGGACGTAGTGCAGAACTGAACCCGAACTCTGAACTCAGAGGTGGTGGGGGGGGTTGTCAGCCTTTGTTTCTCTCAGTGCTCAGCACTGGGGAAGCTGCTGGTAAGAGTGAGGTGCTGTTACTGCTTCCTGGGGAATGAGATACGGCACTAGGGATCAAGGCTGCAGTTGAAGAGAATCTAAGACAAAGGAACAACAATATGATTCAACTGAATAAAAGAGTGGGAATCACCAATCTAACCTTCGGAAGATCTCACGAGTGATGCAAACAGCACAAAGTCAGTTATGGCAGGTCAACAGATGAATGGTTAATCAGATTAAAATTATATGACTGCTTTTGATCAGGAAGTCAAACCTTCACTCTTACAATTAGATGTGCTTACAGAGGAGGTACCTTATTAGTATGGTTTTGATTTTGCAAATACAAGCTCAGAGAAAATATGGAAATATCAGTAATCCCATTGAGTAAGATGTTATGTGCTATTTTGGGCAAGTCACCTTCTGGGTTTAAGCTGTGTATTTGCACTGTTGTGTGCTATACAACTGAAATCTAATGAGAAAGACATACAAAGATTATACCTTTGTGTGCATCTTTCCGATCAAAGTAACAAGGTTGCTAGTGATTTTGACCCTAGCTGGGTTTTTTTGGTTTTTTTGCTTTGTTATTGGTAGCCAAGTTCTAGCAGTTTTATTTCTTGTGGCAATATTTTATGATCAAAGCATAGTCTAAATTAGCACCTTATCAAGTAAAAGGATGTACATATCCTTTTATACTGCTGTTGTCTGAAAACTGGTGAATCTTGTGAGTGGCGAATGGGGGGGGGGCAGGGGAAAAGCAAACAAACTTGGCTTCAGTAAAAAGCAAAAAGCATTATTCCAGCTTTGCATTACATACTTCAGAATACATTAGTTTTACCTGGTCCCAGAAAGCAGAACCTTTAAATTTCTTCCCTTTAACATCCAGAAATCTCTCAAAACCAGAGATAACTGTGCATAGTACACAGCTTTGGGGCAGGGAATGTGTCTTTTACTGTCATGATCTGATTGACCAGCAGAAACACTGTGGGTTGAAAACTGCAATTAGATAGGAAGGGAAGAAGGAACTCATTTTCATGCAATTACCTTAGCTTTTCTTTTGGGTGTTTCCTGCTAAGCTCAGTAAAGGAAGAATGTCTGCAAAGGAGTTGGAATAGTTGCAGATTGGTTTAATTAAAAACTTGAAATACTTAGCCACCATCAGCAAGATCCAGTCTGAACCAACTATACAGTTAACAAAAATCAGCCTTTGATCAGAACAGTTTTTACATAGAAATCGAATGAAATTATGCAGAATACTGTCAAATAATTATTTAAGGTAATATCTGACCTAAATAGATGGTCCATAGTGCCGACTTCACTACGATAAGGAGTCACACAGCCTAACATCTAACACCTAGTCTATGATTATGTCATTTGTGTGCTGGAAAGTGTAAGGCAGCCTGTAGAGTGATAAGGAGGAGTAAGGTATGCAATGGCTGACTGTGAAGTCTCCGTGCCGTTTCTCAAGCGCGTGGGGGTGGCTGGTTATCTGCCTTCGTGTTGCACAGCTCTGGAGTTTCCAACAGGACGGTGTGTCTCTCTCTTTGCTCTTCTTAATACGCTCCACAGTGGACCTTCCTCCTCACTGCTCTCCTCGGAGCTGGAAATCCCGGTGCCTATTTCTGTGCCGACTGAAGGCCTTTCATACGGGTCACTTTGACATAAGACTTTCTCCTCCTGGCACTCTTGCCTGTGTGGAAACTTAAGGCTTTCATTGAAGAAGGCAGAAGCCATGCACTCGGCTGCTGTCTTATCGCAAGCACATAGTAGCTTCTCACACGTGCTCCAACCAGTACCTTAAAAAGAAGTTTCAGAATTAATATTTGAGAGCAGTTACAATTAGTCAATGTGTAATTTGCCATGGGTAGATAAGCTTTTGAAAATAAAATTTTCGAATCTGCCTTGAATTTTTGTCTCCAAATTCACCTTTAATCATCTAAATATAAGCCTGACACCAAGGTGCTGGGCAGCTGAACTGGCTCTAGTTGAATTTATGAATGTAAAGACACTACCAGCTGACTTCTGTCTCCAATCATAAAATATCTGAATGTAGTTTTCTCAGCCTGACCTGGTCACATCATACACAGTGGTGTAATAACCTTTATCTTAACTAGGAAAGACAGTTTGGATTTATAGTAAGCATTGCTAATATTTTGTAAGCCAAATTCTTCTGTCTCCATACTCAGCTCTAGCAGCTCACAGGCATGGTGGCACTCATAGAATCATAGAATCATAGACTCATTAAGGTTGGAAAAGACCTCTAAGATCATCGAGTCCAACCGTCAACCCAACACCACCATGCCCACTAAACCATGCCCCTAAGTGCCTCATCTACACATCTTTTAAATACTTCCAGGGATGGTGACTCCACCACTTCCCTGGGCAGCCTGTTCCAAGGCCTGACCACTCTTTCAGTAAAGAAGTTTTTCCTAATGTCCAGTCTAAACCTCCCTTGGCGCAACTTGAGGCCATTTCCTCTCGTCCTATCGCTGGTTACTTGGGAGAAGAGACCAACCCCCACCTCGCTCCAACCTCCTTTCAGGTAGTTGTAGAGCGCGATGAGGTCTCCCCTCAGCCTCCTCTCCTCCAGGCTAAACACCCCAGTTCCCTCAGCCGCTCTTCATAAGACTCAGTCCGTAATGCTCTGGTACACTGGAATTTCCTCTAACCCAAACTTACATTTTGGCTTATGATCAAAACATACAACTTCAGATCTTGAACTTCTTTCTGCATGACATCCAAGTTTCTTAACTTGTTCCATACAACAGTGATGAGAGAAGCAGCACCTAAAATAAACAGTAGATGTAAATGAAAAATACTTACTCTTCCTGCATCACAGAGTACTCGCAATTATTTTATCTCTTTGTTTTCAATGCCCATTAAAACTGAGAAATTTTAGTTTTCACGGAAAAATCTTTTCCATAAAGAAGAAGAAAAACACCCCAAACTGTTCCTACTCTCCTCCTGTACCTGTTCCTATTTTCACTACCTCCTTCCTAATTCCTTTGGTATCATATGTTTAACAGTGCTGTAGTTTTTCAAGGATTTTTGTTTTAATTTTAAGACATATAATTACAACTGTAACTGTGGGAATCCTCTGTGGGAAGTGTCTTCAAGTGTTCAAATATTGTTGGCTGAAGATCTGGAAACTGCATCATTACAGCCAGAGCCTTGACTAGCCCTCATCTAGTCTACTTGATCATGCGTAGGCAGTCTTATTTGTGTGCAAGTGTAGGAAAACTCCGTGTGCTCTATACTAAGTGCTATACTTAGACCTGATGTGGCCCCAACTCTCATGAACTTCCACAGGAAGAGAGTTTTAATTGTAAATACAACACTCTTAAGGAGATTTCTGTACTTTGGTTGAATTCTCTGCATTACTCCAGAATTCCTCCTCTTTGTCAGCCGTGCTGTGACGGCACACAGTCGGCCTCGGCAGGTCTCTTGGCTACAGCCCAGGCAGTACTTCACTCGAGCTGTACTCTCTTCTGAAGGACAGTGCGGCACAGATGTGTGTTAACTCTTCTCTTCATAAATCACTTTCCAATCCACCTCTTAGCCAAGTTTCACGGCAACCCTTACCCTCATCTCTTTTGATATACTCTTCCTTCTGCTCTACTTACCTCCCATCATTCTCTGTTCTTATTTTGAGTAAGTAAGTCCTCTCCAAAACATTGATGCAATAATAGAATGTGTCCTAGTGACATTTGAGTATTTCATGTTTTACGTATTTAAGTGGATTTTTTTTTTTTTTCCAAAATGTGGCCTGGCTACCAATATGTAGCTGTACAAGGCCCAACAAAAGGCATAGTGATCTTTGTCGGCCCATAGGCACCCCAATAACACCCACGGTAAATGGCAGATTATAGAAGAGCCCACACCTGTCCAGTGCATCGGTAGGATAACCTCTTCCTTCTTGGCCACAGTAGCAACCGTAAGACTCAAATTCCTCTGGGCATCTCTCAGTTAAACAGAACAGCATTTCTCCTAGCTGGGGCAGCTCCCTCTTCACTCTTCCATTTCCTCTCTCTTGCAGAAAGGTTAATCGCTCACATGCTATAAAGCAAAACATGTGGTTTGACATATCATGTTTTCACTGGTTGGGGGCTCTCTTGTGATGATAGAAGTATTTTCAGAGCTATCAGAAACTTTTAAAGACAACATTTTACTATTTCTAAATCATTGCTCCAGTCCACAAACTATGACTCTTACAATACTACTGAACAAGACAGCAGAAGTGTGGGGGGGAAATATTTAAGGGGAAGAGAGATCCCTATGAATATGTAAATTACAGGTCAAATTGGATTGCAATAAGAGTACTTTGCAATCCTTCGTAATCCTTCATAGTTAAATTTTTCTTCTGGAACATTCAAACCTAGCTGAGTATTCAGTAGCTTCTGTCTTGGCTAATTCAGAAAATAGAGTCTTAACCTCTTGTGCTTGCGCAGTGGTAGCTGGGCAACGACTATGCTGTGCTGGAGGAAACAATAACTTTGTCTTTCATTTGAAATACCTTCCACCTAGCATTAAAGGTCTACTAGGACTAAGATATACATGATTCCTTCATGGTATGCTTACAAAAAATTGTCCCGATAAAGCTTGGCTACCGTCACAGGGCAATCAGTAGTAGGGTTGCTTTCCTAAAGGAAAAATTCTGGATTTTCACTTCAAAGAGAATTGTTTCCTGATATTACAAACCAGGGAAGACCACCTTGGATTATCACATTCACACTTTTTAACTGCAATTCGATTAGAGCTATGATGCCTCTATCCCAAATGCAGGAGCGATGTCATAATAGTTACTGTGCTGCCGAGGTCTTGGCATCTCCATGTCCCAACCCTAATGCCTCTGTTTCTTCGCCCACTCAGGAAGAGCTGATATTGTGGGAATTATCCCTAAGATTTGAGAGCAGAGTGTGTTCCATGTCAGGAAAAACGATGTCAAGGGGCCCTCTTTTGGGACTTTGCCAGGGAAAGGACTTGAAGGGGCTGATGGTTGGACTGGGGGAGAGAGAGGGTGGGCTTCTCTATCCTGTGCATCCTCCTTGCTCCTGTGAGTAATCCCATCTTGCCTTCTGCAGCTCCAGAGTGACTGTCCCTGCTTCTTCCAGGGACAACCCTGGATTACTTCCCGCAATAGAAAATTCTGCCCATGCACCTGCTTGGGTCATTGCTCACTCATGTTAATTCACCAAGAACGAACCCCAGGTTCGTGCACTGGCAAGCACTCTCTAAAAGATGATATTTTACGATCAAATTTTCCAATTTGACAGAAGGCTGGGTCGATTCTTCATGTCTGCTCTGTTCCAGCTCTGGGACCACTTCTCTCCATTGGGAAGCCTAACAAGATGGATGGGACAGTCCCTGAGTGTGGATTTACAGCAGTGACAGGTCTGAAATGTCTTGGGATCTCTGTCAACTCTGGGCAGGAGTTGGAACAGAATCAGAAATGGTGAGAAAAAGGCCGACTCTGGCAAGACTTTGGCAAGAGGTCAGAGGGAGGAGCAGGGGAAGTTCCTCTTATTGCTTCTGCTGCTTGTAAAATAACGTAACTCAAAGATGTGATTAAATTACTGCCTAAAAACAAACATTGGCTGAGCTCATTTTAGATCTTGTACTGTATGAAAAATGTACTTATAACCTAATCATAAATAGTTTTTGTAAGTGTTAATGATAGCACAATGGTGGAAGAGGTTAAACTGTTGGGAGCTTTTGCAGATGACTGCATCTCCTGTTCTTATAAATACCAATACATGTGTGCTTGTCTAACTGGTTTAGAATCACTATAATCTTTATATGTAATATACACCTACCTTTTCATATAGAGGTATTTCATTAGATATAACTGGAAAAAAAACCTTCATTTACCTTTTCCTGCAGGTTCATTGCGTTCCCCGTCGGACAGTACCAGTTCCAGAGCTATTCCAGAGGAAGCTGTGCTCTGGCCACCCCTTGCAGGGCTTGTCTCTGGAGATGACATATGCATAGATTAGACTTGCAAAGGTAGAATAAACTCTTTTTTCAGTAATGTGTCCAAAAGTGCAGATTCTGAACCATAATCAATTGACAGTCATCTACCATTTGTTTAATTCATAGTTGGAAGACTGTTTATTGATGGCTAATTAAGCTTTCCTGGTCAGCGTTTGACAGCGAACTGCCCTTTCCAGTGCAGTCAGTGCTGTGCACCCTGTATTCTGTGTAATCTATCTAGATTTAGGGAGAAAATAGTGTTTTTCTACATATCTATGAGAAATGCTGAATCCGCAGATAGCTGTGGACAGGAATAGGGGAGTGCTGTCAGTTAGAATAGGTGTAATTCAGTTTTTACTTGCCTTTTTCCTTTGTCCTTGCAGATATGCCTGCAGGAATCTTCTCGGTGGGGACAATTTTGGCTTGCATTGAGTTGATACCTCCTGGGAAGGAGGCTGGGGAGGTGGTTATTTCTTCCACTGGGACCACAGCTTCCATAAATCCATCCTTTTCTGAACAAGCAGAAAGAGGAAAGCAGAAGAAGACATGGAGCAATAAACAGCAAGATTTTCATTTTAGATAGCAGGTCGGAGTAATATCCTCAGGCAGAACTTGTGTGAACTGATGGTCGTAGAGAAAAAAAATTCAAAATGAAGATTGGAAAAACAAAGACTACCCACACTGATCATTTCTTCACATTTCTTGCCTTTCAGAAAACAAGATGCTGGTTAAATATTAGCAGTATAACTACTGATCTATTTTTTTTTAATTTTATATGTTGCATACTGAGCTGTGCCAGTTGCTGAAAATCGTATGAGTTACTGATTAGTCAGCCATATTGAGAGGTAAAGTGCAGGTGAGATGTCATTTTCTGAGTAAATATCTAAAAAAAAAAAAAGTTTCCATTCACATGAGGGTACCAAAACTGATAGCAACATCAGGGAAGGTAGAAAATTATTTGGCTGATGCAGAGCTGGGCAACTGAAGGATTTACTTCATTGTAACCACAAGCAAATATTAAGGGGAAAATAAGTTGAGGATGAATAGAAACATAATTTTAAGGAGATTCTTCATCCTAAAAATTAAATAGGTATTTATTTTTAGGTTACCTGAAGCTTTATTCTTGAACAGGAATATTTTGTTTAATTTGGGGATTACTTAACCTTTTTTTTTTCTTTTTTAACCTTTTTTATATAAGCTAACTTGTAAATGAAAACGCTGTTATCAAATGGAAATCAAATGGTTTCATTTTTTCTAAATGTCAATATGAAGAATGTGGCATTTCACAAACAAAATACTTTGAAAATACTAGTGAACATGT
>NW_009219952.1:0-13314 GCF_000690835.1 Fulmarus glacialis
GCAGCCCCGGCTGCTGGTGTCCGCAGGGCCAGCACCCCTGATGCTGTTCTACGGCCCCAGCATCACCTGACCCTGCGGTGTGGATGTGCCGATCCACAGCAGCCCCATTCCCACGGTCCCCGGGGACACACGGCGCTCTGACACACGCCATCTCCTTGTCCCTCGTGTCCCGTCACACGGCCGCAGCTTTGGCTGCATCCTCAAGAACGGGGCTTAGAGTCTGCCTTCGTGCCTCTAACACCCTGGTGCTGCAGGCACCGATGCCCTCCACCTCCTGCAGTGACATGACTCCCCTCAAGGAGCAAACCAGCACCTTCCCACAGTGGTTAGTTATAGCAGAGAGGGAACTAGAAGGAAACTTTGTGAGAATCAGGGATTTTAATGATTTCTCACCCTGAGCATGTATTATTTTGTTTTTTTAAATATATCTTACTTTGCTCTCATAAAAGATCACAGTGCACATTCCTTACATGGGTAGATAGTTTTGAAGTCATTGCAGTTTATCATAAGGATTTTTGAAACAGTTATTCCTGTAATTCCAGGTTTTCTGTAGGGTCTGCTGCACAAGGTTTTATAAATATTTTGTGGTTAGGTCAGACTGAGAGGTACTCAGGTCTGTTGTCACTCTGTTCAGAGTTTAATCAAAAGATAAATCCTGGTTGTGATCAAAATAGAAGTCACCAGCATCAATGAATAGAGGAGATGACATTTCAGAATGTTTTTTCGGTTTTTAATTACTTTAGAACAGATTGATTGGCAGGACAAATGTTGCTTTAAAGTGATTTAAGGGAGTGATATGAAAGAGCTCTGCATGGGCTTTGTCAACGCTTCAAAGCTGGCTCAAGAGATGCTTTTGGTTGTGAATTTTTGGTTATTTAATGACAATAGTTATTGTATTGCTAGAAACGTAGCTGGTGCATTGCAATGTGCATTTTCAGTAGTAGAAAGAAAAAAGAAGAAAAAAAGAACTACTTTAGCTATCATATGCTGTTAGCTAGAACTGGAGATCCAATTTTCCTCCAGAGTCTCCTAGTTAAACTAGTCTGGAAAACAAATTTAGACAGAACACAACTGACAGCTTTTGTTTTTATTATGGTGGTGAAGAAAAACTGCTAAGCCCTGCTTTTCTCTCCAGGTATATAAACTCTGTTCATAGAAGTGCTTAATTTGAATGCAGGCACTATTGAGCTGCAACATTTGTAGCTGAGTTCAGATATTGAAAAAAAAAATGTTTAAATGTGGAGTCATTAGTATACCTCTCACAGACAAATGAATCCAGGTTCTCAGAGAGAAACTGTTCAATTTATTGTTTTCAAGTTAAATTATTGTTTTCCTGGTACCACTTAATCATCCCCGCTTCATTCCTGTACACACTCAACAGGATGAGACAGGGGCGTATCTCATCGATAGAGACCCCACATATTTTGGTCCAATACTGAACTACCTCCGACATGGGAAGCTCATCATAAACAAGGAGCTTGCAGAAGAAGGTAAGAGAAAAATACAGGGGAAGACCTGCAAACGCTGTTTGATACCAGTATCCGAGAGCCATCATCAGAAACTTGCCTGAGTGCATAGAGCTCCTGATGCAGCGATGTGTAAGGGTGTGAGCAAGCCACATTTCCCAGTAGTGCTGTTAGTTAGTACCGTTAGTTTCTCAGAAGGATGCTCATTAACAGGGATCAAATCATTAGATTCTGTATCTTCCTGAAAGCAGAGGCTTGCAGCTTACAACACAATCCATCACTGTTCTGCTCAGCTCAAAGGCTTCTGTTAGCAGAGCCTCCTCTCCCTCCACAGATACCAGTTCTTTGCAAGCAGGCAGCTTTGGTGACTTTCCCCCAATGGGGCTGTGCGAACAAAATAGAGATTGTACCATGAGGTTTCTGATAATCCCAGGGAAAGGGGAATAATCGTTCTTAAAGATCCTCTAAGTCACAAAAGGAGGTGACAGCTAGTTGGTCATTTTCTTCCAGCCTGGGAGCATGAGATCGGTGTCACAGTCTATTCAGCATTTGGAGATTTTCTCACATCTGGGCTAGATTTGGAGTCAGGACCAGATGTTGCATCCTTGTAGCAGAGTCATCTTCATTCTACCCTGTACAAAGTAACAGAATTTCTCTCTGCTTTTGGTTCCTTTCCTAGGGGTACTGGAAGAAGCCGAGTTTTACAATATTGCATCTCTTGTGCGGCTGGTGAAGGAGCGGATACGGGATAACGAGAACAGAACCTCTCAAGTAATGCACAGGAACATTTGCATTGTGAAGTTGGTCATTTTCTACAGCGTAGTAGAAGGACATGTGTGGCTGTAGACACTTTAGTAGCAGTTCTTTGGTTTAGTAGTCATCTTTAACGGGGAAATAAGTGCTTTTAGGTAGATCCAAGGCACAGCTAGGAAAGAGTTTCCATTATGGTTTTATAAGCACAGACCACTGAGTCATGTTGTTAGCATTGTAGGGAATGAACAGTTAAGCAAAAGGGGCCAGGAGCAAAGATGGGTAGTTATAAAGCAAAACATACTGCTTTGATAGGTAAAGAATAGTTCAAACTCTTCCTTCTCTAAACCATTTTCTTCCCTTTATGTCTGTGTCTTTGTAACAATTTTTCTCATTGCTGCTCAGCTGATATTAACGTGCCCAATAGATTCAATTTCAGAAGAGGAACACTTTCATAAAGCAGTAAATGGCTTTGAAAGCCAAAGAAGTTTTGCTTTTACTGGACCTTAGACATCTAGAAGGCTTTAAGAGAAGCGTGCCAACCGTATGTACCTGTTTTAGAATTGGTTGGATGGTCAGAAGGATGACACCTCAGAAAGCCTGTGGGGCTCAGACTTCCTCAAATAACAAGACGACAGGGCAGGAGAGGCTTATTAATTTCCTAGCTTGATACTAGTATAACAATTACTAAACTCAGACTTATTTTTATTCTCCATGCTTTAGGGACCTGTGAAGCATGTGTACAGAGTCCTGCAGTGCCAAGAGGAGGAGCTTACACAGATGGTGTCCACTATGTCTGATGGGTGGAAATTCGAACAGGTACCATTACCAAAGAACGGCAGAATCCCTTTGAAAGCTGCATATGGAATAAGCAGAGTTTGCTATTTAATTGCTCTTCACACTGCTCTTCTCTTCTGAATAAGCAGTCTGAACTGAGCAGCAGTCCACTTATTTAGAATAACTGACAGGCAAAGGCAGAATTCACTCAAACTGCCAAAAAAGATTTCATTTTCTCTCAGGACTTCTTGTATCCTTGACAAATCCCAGAGCAATTCTTCCCTTCTCCTGCATTTCATCACATATACCAGGCCCCTGTACAACAGTTTTATCCAGGAAAATTAATAGAGCCATGAAAAAACACAGCATGACTTTTCTGGAAGCTCAAAGCCATGAGTCCTGCATTTGCTAAAGAGGTGCTGAGTGACATGAGAAATACACTTCCTGCAGATGCCTTTGTAATGCAGCCAGTTTCAGGGCTAGGTGTCACTGAAGTTGCATATTGCATTAGTTCCAGATTTGGTTTCTGGAATTGAATACAGTCCTCTTATTTAGGAGGATGGAGAACTGGAAACCAGCTGGCCTGCATGTTAATGATATATTAAGAAACTGCAGAATAGACTCTGTGGATTACAGCTCTGCTGTCTTCCCAATTAGTCCAGCTTCAGTACAAGTGGATATTGTAGGAAATGTGCTGACACAAAGTGAGGCATAGGATTAGCAGCAGCACTTTGCGTCACTTGTTCATATATATCTGTTCTGTAATGCCTGAAAACTCCTATTGTAAAGTGGAGAGGCAGCCAAAAACTCTTGCCCCTGTGAGCCGGTAGTGAAATCTTGTGACCAAGAGCCACTAGCTGCTTTATGGAAATGTGGTTCTCCAACACCCAGCTTTTGCTGGCCAAAAGTTTACTTAACAGGTGTTGCCCTTCACATAAGCACGTACACATCCCGAAAACCAAAAGACTATAGGAAGTGCTCTACACGGGAATCTGCACCCTTACATCTTTCCTAGTCTTGCTTTTCAAATCTATAACAATAGGGTCAAGATACTGGTTACAAGCAAATGCTAGTGTGTTCCGTTCCTGTCCCTCCCTCCCTCTGCCATCCACAACCTTTGCACAAACCACTGAGATCCCTGCCAGCCACCTTCTTCCTGTACACTGCATGCACCAGGAACATTTCGTGCACATGCATGCTCCCACCACTAGGAGCTGTTCTTGCCCTCCCCTGGGACTTGTATTCAGCTCAAACACTCCCAAGGGCAGCAAGCATAAACGGGACAGACAGATACGATGCTTTCATCAGGGCTAGACTCACACAGCCTCTCTCCAGCTGTGAGATGGTCCAGACTGGGTCACAGAGCAGGAGCGTGGCAGTGGTGCAGCACGGGATATGTCCCATGCTAAAATGAGCCCTGCTGGGAGGCACGTTATAGCTGCAGCCTATTGCTAAGGTGTTTCCCCAGATGTGCAACCCAGGATAGCCTTCTACCCTCCCCCAAATCACACCACTTGGCATGCTGAGACATATTAGGAAAGATGGTAACATCTGCATATTGGGGTCAAAGAGAGCCTATTGTTAAATCTTAGCCTGGATGCCAGTAAACAGAGCAGACGTTCCCTTCAGGGCTCTTTGGATCCAGTCACTTCATAATATCAAGAAGACTGGTTCAGAAACCTGCAGGAAAACCAGAACTGGTAAAAGCAGCCTTATTGTCTGTCAGGCTTGGGTTCTCAGAAGAGCATGTGGCCTTTCAGGTTCTCTGCCTGGTACCATTCAGTCCTGCTTAAATTAAGGCTGGAATAGAAATTTGCTATTTTAAACAGAAATCTATTCTCCTGTCCACCTACAGTTCAGTAGTCTGGAAAATTGCTATCTTTATCAAAAGATACTATGTGTTTGTTGAGTAAATAGTGGTGTGTGGTATTGAAATATCCAAGAGCTTAAACAGTGAAGAGAGGGAGTAGGGAAGCAAAATAAAAAAAAAAAAATCTTTTTTTATCCTGTGTCTATTTATTGCCTTCAGCACAAACATCAAAACCTATTTAAAACAGTACTGGAGGTCAGTCAGTACGACAGCCCTCAAGTCTTCCTGCAGCTGCACTGTAACCATATAGGTAGTCATCTGTCTAGGAAGGCTGTTGACTGCATCTGTCTCATATATAAATATGGGGTTCTCTCTCTAAAATCCATTAGGACATGGAAGTTAGAGTACACACTGCATATTAAAGTTTCCTAGATACACATAGTTGATAAGATTCACATTGCTTTCTTCAGATTACTTAGATTTATTATTTGGAAAGCAGAACTGAGCTGTAAATGAAAAATTAGCTCTGCACTCCAGGGTGTCCTTTTAATGTAATAATGATAAATAGACAGATGGGATTTCTCGGATCGAGTTCAGACCCCTTATCACAACAGTAACAGAATATAATCCCATTTATACAGATATGAAACTCCATCTTGGCAGCATCTACATAAAGAATGGTGCCAGTTTGCCACATGTTCCCTAGTTAATCTAACATCTATCTATGGTGAAGAATTGCCTTTCCAGTTTTTACACATCAAAATCAAAAGGCAAGTTGAGAGCTGAGTTCAATGTAGTCTGGACCAGGAAGTCTGCATTGCCTGCTCCATATCTGAATTAGCTGGATATTATATATTAAAAAATCTGACATATTTTTCCTTTTTCTGCCCTCACTAATTGGAAAATTGTTCTGTTGTGTTCAGCATTACACTTCCAGGCTGGAATTTCTTCCTGGGGCTCCAGGTGCCACTAGAGGGCTCTGGAGCTTGGCTGTGTCCCTGCCTTACACACACAGAGGAAAGCCTGTGACACAGGAGGCTACTGGGAGACACTTCAGGTCCAGAACAGGTCTCACTGGACAGTCGTACCTCACAAAGCAATTGTAGGAATAAAGCAAAAGTCAAGACTTACTGGTAGTTACCTTGGCTGTCTCCTGTTGCACAGCTAATCGGCATTGGATCTTCCTATAACTATGGAAACGAAGACCAGGCAGAATTCCTCTGCGTTGTGTCCAGGGAGCTCAACAATTCTACCAATGGCATTGTCAAGGAGCCCAGCGAGAAGGCAAAGGTAAGGCATCTGCTCACATGTGTTGACTTGAATTCCCCTAGGCAAAGAAGAAGCCCTTCTAACACTAGCAGATCCATAATTCACAGTAGCAGTTCTGTGTACCAGCTTTCCTATTTCCTTCTGTATGCATGATCTTCCCCTCTTGGAATATTTCCTGTTTTACTGTAGGACAAGAGCTAAGGCTCTTTGTATGTTTCAAATTAAGACAAAAAAATTGGAGGAAAGAGATGGACTTGAAAAAGGAGGACAGCATAGCAAGGACCTTTGAGATTGATCACATTTTGTGGTTGAAGGATATTGCAGGGAGAGTCAAGTTTTTTTTCCCTCTTTCAATCCACTCTTTTTTTTCCCCCAGGATAGTAACAAAAGGTGACATTCTTAACTCCTGGCAGGTAGCTAAGCAGGATTTCTAGAGAAGGGTTCAGTCATCTTTAACCAGCCTGTCATTTGTTATGGTAGCAGAAAAACCAGCAAGCTACTCTCACGTTAGTCCATCTTTCCTTTCTCTGCAAAAAACAAGGACTGTGAACATGAACTTTTGCATCTAAACTTGTCCAAGGTATTTATAGAAGCTCTCTTTTTTTTCAGATTCTTCAGGAGCGAGGATCCCGGATGTAATTCAAGTGTCCACTCTGTTAAAACTCCCAGATGTCAAAAGGCCAGTCTAGCTGGGCAGAGCATCTCTCTGCAGTGCAACCTTGCCCTTGTACAGTAACCAAGCTAATGCAAAGCAAAGCTGAGCCTGTCCTGCCAATGGCAAATAATTCTGGTCATAACCAAAGGCTTCCCTCTTACCCTGGAAACCAAGGAAGGAAAAGACTTTTCCAGTTGGATAGTCCTTTCCACAACTATTTGTTTTATTTTCTTGGCCAGCACTGTATTGAATTTTTCCAACAATGGCTGGGCCGGATTCCCAGTCGGAGCCTTTGCGAAGGTTGCTCAGGTCCACAGGCCCTTGTAATCAGTCCCACCTTCCACAGGCTGGCATAGGTGGGAAGATCTGTATTTGAGCTGTGCCGTTTCTTGCACCCAGGTCTGCCACCAGAAGAGTGCAGGGACCTTGCAGTGCTCCCCCTCCTGATCAGCCAGCCCCCCCCAAATCAAAAGAACAAGGCTTTAAAAGAAGGAACAAAACAACCACTCATAAAAAACCCACACAAACTTTTTGCATTCTTGCTTTGTATTTTTTCCTTGTTCAATTGCTAAGAGCTGAGTTTAGGTGCTAACGGGAGTGGAGTCGTGTGTACATCTAACATGGGTCTCGCTGTTAACACTATTACACGTGGACTCCTGGCATTTTCCAAAGCCCATTACTTCGCATGCATGAACAGAGACACCTGTGTTCACCCAGAATAGCGAGAGTGATAGTTCTGTCCTTTACACTTCTCTACTGAAGAAGAGTGGTGACATCTTCCCCTCCAATACCCTGCCATGGCCATACCATATCCTGGTGCAAAGTCACGAGGTTAGGGATTTGTTGCTGCCAAGTTCAGCTTTGCCTTTTTGTCTCCAGCAGTGTGGACTCTCTGTCTCAAAGCAGAATGTTTTTTTGTACGGTAGCCAACAGGTAGGTTTGTTTTAACCCATGAGATCCTTTGTGGAGGAGATCCCCTATTTACATGTAGTGATTTATCTGCAGCCCCCTCATGTCCCCATGTTTAAGAGATCACCTCAAATTACAGAGGGGCATCACAAAGTTAGGGGGGGCGGGGTTTGGTGAAAAGTTGCCAAACTGTTGTAATGTTTCTTGTCCAAAGTGATGTGTTGACTTGACTTCTGTGACTTTTCTTTCTTTCTTTTTTTTTTGGAATGCCTTGGGTGGATGTGCAAAATGTTCGTTTGTGCCTCTCTTGAATTCTGATCTTGGCCAATCTGTAGTCACTGGTTCCCTTCTGTTAATCTGTGCCATCCCTAACCAAGGGCATGTCCTTCCTAGTCTGGTAAATGGAATTTCTTAGGAATTTGCTGCATGTTTTTCCCCTTTCATCCTGGCTTTGTTCTTTGTAGCCTAAGTGTCCACGCACTTCGGTCTTTTTGAGTCAAGTCCTAAACTGACGTTAAACGCAAAGCTTCAGAGATGCTGGAATTCACAGACATTGACAAGCTCAGAGCAGATGTTTCTCAATAAGGTATCAGAAAATTCCTCACCTGGACTGAGGAGTTGGGCTCCTTTCTGGAGGACTTCAGCTGCCTGTGGTCTCCTTAAAGTTTTGAGATAGAATTGGGCAGGTTTCCCATCTTACCACTTGTTGCTGACAGGGCCTTGCAGTAGCATTACCAATGGTCCAACAACCAATCCAGCAAACAAGATATGCAGCAAAGACACTGACACTGCTGCACTCTCTGCCTCTTTTCAGTCCTTCTGTATGTGCTCTTGCCTGTCCTCTCCCATCCTGCTTTGCCAACGTACCTCCTCTGGTGGAGGCTTTGCCTCATTCTGAAGAAAGACTGGTTAATTATCTGTGCTAGTTTAATCCTGGTAACAACAGACTATGCCAAATGTCTTTGAATTCACATTGTGTCAGTTACAGGCTGTTGAAACACAGCTGGCTTGCCATCACGCTGAAGAACTCGTCTCTTCTTCTTCCCTCCATCTTCCCTGTTTATAATGTGGTGAGATGGTATTCATGTGATTAGACCGTATGCCTTGGCTGGGCCTAAATAACACTGTGATGTGTATAGATATCTCTCCTCTGTCAGTATCTTGTAGCCTCAGTCATTGTCCGTCTGTGCTCACAGCTAAGAAATCAAGAAGCATATGTATGCAAGTTAGCAGCCTAAAAAGCCCTATAACATTCTCATCTGTCTTCTTTCCCTTCCTCAGAGGAGGGAGTTTCTGGGAACTAGTCAAGAAATATCAAACTAAAGGCAACAGGAACTGGTTGAGCTGCTTTTGTCACATTGATGCCAGCTGAGCACCTTGCTGTTCAAACCATGGAGCTCAAAGCAACACTAGTTACAAAGGGGGACTTTCTGTCCAGTAAGCTCAAGTAGATAAAAACAATACCTCGTTGCTCTTCTGTATCACCAAAAATGCCATACGTGGTGAAGCCCACTGGAGGATTGCCTGATGCAAGAATGATGCCATCACTTTCCCTTCTGAGAGCCTAAAAATTACAATTACCAGTTCAATGGAACAGCTATTTAACTCACATGCACAAGAAAGACTATCAAAGTTGCATCTTGGTTTTCCCCTCCACACTGCTCTCTGCAGCAAGGACGTGCCAAGGCCTTGAAGACTCTTTGGGTTTGATTGCAGGCTCTTCAAGTTCCACAGAACAAGTTTATGGTAAATAACCAATCATTGGTACTGGACACTCGAGTTCTTGGATGGTATTTAGGACCAGGCATGCAGTCCATCCAGAGCAGGTACATTCCCAGTGGAGGATTTCTCTTTTCCCGACTGTGCTAGGTCACCTTTACCCTGAGACCAAGGCTGGTCTCAGCATTATGCACCAGTTGCATCCCTTCTGTGCTCAAGACAGGGCTTTTCCTTCCATTGCCTTTCACTCAGTCACAACTATATCAAAACTAGCGCTGAATTAGGATGAAATTTGTCCCATTCACTCTAAAAAAGGTAGCATGTCGTGGTGAGTAGGGTAGGTGAGCAGGCATAGATCTACTGGATATCCAAGAGTGCTTGTGCCTCTTGGGAAGGTTCACTTCAAAGCATTAATCCTGGGAACGGAGAGTATGACACTTCGGTTTTTTTGAACTTTACCAGTGGCCTAAATTGTTCCATTATGGCAAGACTGGAAATAACCTCATAAAGTGTCTTTGTTTCTGCACATTTTTAAAAATCGATTTTTCTCAGGGGTGACTGAGTGGGCTGAGGCAAAGGGGGCATGGTTCGCTGCAGGGTGATGGGATGGAGCAGCTCCCCAGTCCTGCGGTTGGGCTGTGGGCTCCTCCCCTCAGGTTTGCCTGCAAACCCGGAGGTTTTGTACAGTTTGTCATGTGTCAGTGCCCTTTGCTACTGTTTCTCTTTGTTTATTAAATGTGTTTGAATAACAGTTGAGATGCTGTGATTAATTTTTTTTCAATAAAGATTCTGAAATGGGTTTGAAAAGTTTGAACAAACAGTCTGCAGCCTGCTGCTTTATCTGCATCCATTTGCCACCTTACCACACAAATACTGCATTATGGGGAAAGAAATGTGAAAATTGGGTACCTGCTTGTGGCTCAAATTTATCTATAATAATGATTTGCCAAGAGGAGAATATAATTAGGTTTTTGAGTCCTTGGTTACTTTCAGAGAAGGCAGCAAACAAGCATGTTTCTGATTTTCAGAAACAGAATCTACAAAAGAATCTAAACTACATTTATCTTTACCATTTCCACTGACAACCACAAGCAAGTAGAGCATTAATACAAGCATTAAATGTGAGTAGCTAAGAAAGGAAGAGGATTTTTTGTCAACTTTTGTTTGCTAAACCCCTACTCGACTCTGGACCAGCACATATGTCAGAAAGGTCTGACTGTTCAGACAGCTTTGCCCCTTCCTCTACCACAAAGGGCCCATGCTGAACATCTGCAGAAGTTTGCAAACAGCTTTCCACTTTCCCACACAAGACCAGACATACAAGGTTCTGCCATCATCAAGACAAATAGAATGAACATGAGAAAAATAAGAGTTTCTTAAAGCTAGCTTCCCCTTGTGTTCTGAGCCTGCAACTGATTGCTGGGCAAGAGACTGCCCTGGGCATGTGGCATTAGCCCAGAAACCCTGGAGGATGTTTTAAACAGTTGCTCTATTACCTCCACCCCAGAACTTGCCAGCCTTCCCTGTCTGTAGTGAGACTGGTGGATTAGCTGAGATTTAGGTTCTTTCCTGCTTACAGAGCATTGCAACTCAGAAATGCTTGAAACACAGATGTACTAACAGATGGACAAGCAGCAGGGAGGCAGAGGCAAACCATATATTCAAGCTTTGGTGATGCCAAAAGTTGGATAACATTGACAATTCAGTCCCACACAGGGGGAAAAGGAGGAGAAGCAAAGACATAAATGAAGAATGGGAAAATTTGAGTTAATTTAATCTTCTTTTGACTACAAGTGGCTGCTAACTACTGTAGCTGCTCTGAAGGCTTCCCAGCAGGCACGCCTCCTGCCTCCACTTCATCCCCACCATGACAGGAGCCTCAAAGCAACCAAGCAGGGAGAGGGTTGGCACATCCCCAAACTACGGTTTAACATCAATGTGGTGGAAGAAGAGACTCTCCCCCCATGGGGCCACACAGGGGGAGCTCATGGGCATGGCGGGCAGAAACCATGGCTGAGCCAAGTCACCACATAGCGTGGATTGATTTAAGATGGTACTTTTCAAACCTCCCTGACCCATCCCCGTATCTCCATGCCAAGTGTGACTGCAGGTCTGGACTGCCAATGAACTTGCCCAAAGCAAAGCCATGCTCAAGGGCTGGCAGCATCTTGGGCAGAGATGGAAACTTCAGGGCTGGCACTGCTGACGCCACATGCGTATTCAATCACATTCACAAGGTAGGACTTGTCAGCCCTTCAAATTACAGCCACCATTTCAGGCCTGCAGCCATAACCTCCCTGCTCTCCCACTTCCGGACTGTGTCCTATAAGGCCACATAGGCTGGAAATGCCTTTGTGCAGGACCTTTAACCTGCTCCAGGTCTGCCAGGCAGGCAGTTCCTCTAACACAATGCTACATCACGATGCAGAAGACACAAGGGTCACTCAGCGGTTTCTGCAGAAACTGCAAGCTGGAGCAGCCAGGCCTTTGTACCATCCCTTGCTTCCCCATCCAAGGCTGTGCAACTCGCTTAACTCCTTTGAAAAATAATTTCTTTACTTCTTGCTGCAGAAAACACAGGCGATGCCCTAGCATTATCAAGCAGCGAGAGGTTGTGCTGGATAGGCAGCAGCACTGTGTGTGTTACCTTATCCAGAATAAAAAATGAACCCTATGCACCATGTCTTAATAAGCAGGTCCTGCTGTTGCCAGGGCCCAGGCCAAAGCTCAGCTATCCCTGTTGCCAAAACCTAGGCTGCTCTACATCTGTTGCAGCAGGAGAAGGGAAAGAGGGGGACAATTTGCAGCAAAACTGGCCTCAGCAGAAGGTTAAGGCCCTGGCTCTTGGCTTGGTTTGTCAGAGCACCACAGGCTGCCTGCAAACCCTGCTTCCCTGAGAAGATGTGGGATACCTGGTGGAGGCATCTGCCCAGGGACAAGCAGCTCCTGTGGGTGAGGGGTTCCATCCCTGGGGCTGTGCCACCTCCTAGGCAAGAGGAGGATGGCAGCACAAAAACACCCAAGGAACTTAGTACCTGTCTGTGGTAGGATTTGGTCTCTCCTACCCCCAGCGGCAACTGGCAGAAATAAATTCCCCAGGTGGCTTTGCCAGGTGCTTGGGAGGAAGATGAGTAAAAAACATCACTGAGATTTTTCTGATAGCCACACAGTAAAGTCAATAAGTAATGCACGCATCCGAGCTGCAGCAGGGGGACTTTAAAACCCCTTTATCAGCCTTTTCTGCATTGGAAAGGGCATAAAAGGAGCAATCCTACATCCCTTCTCTGGAAGGAAAGGCTCAGGCTCCCACCAGGGCTGAGTCCACCCTGGCCACCACACTGTCCGGGAGCCACCTGGCTCCCTGGGGCTGGGGCTCACCTCACCACAACACTGCAAAACTCCCATTAGTCACCCCAGCAGGCAGCTTGGCTTGCCCCTGCCAGTTTTGCCTGGAGCACAATTAATTTGTTTTTCTGGCCTGCCTGCTCATGTCTGTGGACAAGGAAGAAACCCAAATTGACATTAAAGGTAGAAAATGGTTTTAGCAGCATCGAGGCACCTATTAGCATCCAACTGCTTGGCCTGGGGCTCCACCAAAAAGCAGTGGAAACTCTACTGCATTTCCCCTCTCCGCACGTGTTTGGGAGGGTGAAACCCAGCACTGCAGAGGTCTGGCCACAATCATAAGTGCATCTTGCATAACACATATGCTCTTCTGCTCTGCCTCAGGCTCTTGCATAAAGACAAAGGTCAGTTCGTCACTTACCCACCCACCTTCTCCAATCAAGCCAGATCTATTTGCAGACAGAAAGCCTGCAGATATTTTCAGCCCAGCTTACTGACTTATTTGGGAAACAAGGACCTTAACCATGTCCTTCCACCTAGATCTGGTTTTGAAAGAGTCACTGAAAGTTTAACCCAACTTTTATATGGGCAAATAACCCCCATGTACTCTTTCC
>NW_009219952.1:13345-16369 GCF_000690835.1 Fulmarus glacialis
AAACATATTGTGTTCTCCAAACCACAGTAAAGAAGGAGCTGCAATCCCCTAGCAACTTCCTTCAGATGGTGGTGTAACAGATGAACAAAGGCATCAATACTTGACCTTCTGGCAATATTTCCTATTGGAGGCCTCCATCCCTCCTGGGGATTCCTCAGACTTCAGCAGATGGGAGTCTAATGCAAGTCCATCGTCAGTCTGAAGTGTAAGGAGTTCTGAAGTTTCATGGGTCTCAAACAGATCCTCAGTAAGCTGAGAGCTCAGATGGTCTCTGTGTCACCAAGAAAATCCTTGGGAAAGACAAGTACCTTCCACCCATGATATGGCTCAGGGCAGTCTGAGAGCAGGCCCTTCAGCACAGCCAGGAAAACATGCACCAGTGATCTTGATGAATTCAAAAGACAGTGGCTAAAAATGAGGAAAACTTGGCAACCAAGCAAAGAGCCAGGCCCTTAACCCAAGCACTGAGTTCAAGAAGTCTCAGAAAAGCAGGCAGATTAGTCACTAAAGGGCTAGGAAATACCTAATGAACAATCATCCTCATGCTAATATTTCAGTGGGTTTTCATCTAAAATTTGAACGCAGAGAATATAAAAAGTAAGAAGGGGATGGTCGTATTTGAAAACACCAAAGTGGTTTTGCCCATTAAAAAAAAGGCTCAAGGTAATGTTTTGCTGTTTCCACACACAACCCTGACAACATGACCATAATGCACACAGCTTCTGTCCGTCAGCAGTTCCGGGTTCCATCCTTCGGCAGATCCTGCTTATGTCCATCAGCAGATCCCGCTTCTGTCCGTTGGCAGTTCCGCCGATGTCTGTTGGCAGTGCCTGCTTCTGTCCGTCTGCAGTTCCCGCTTCTGTCCATCCGCAGTTCCCACTTCTGTCTGTTGTCAGTTGCGCCGACCTCCATCGGCAGTTCCCACTGATGTCTGTCGGCAGTTCCGCCTACATCTGTCAGCATTTCTCCTTCTGTCCATTGCCATTTCTGCTTATGTCTGTCACCAGTTCCTCTTATGTCCATCGCCAGTTCCCACTTCTGTCCGTCATCGGTTGTGCTGGCCTCCGTCGGCAGTTCCCACTGATGTCCATCAGTGTTCCAGCCAACGTTCGTCGACAGTTCCTGCTTCTGTCCATCAGCAGTTCAGCCAATGTCTGTCGGCAGTTCCCGCTTCTGTCTCTCGCCAGTTCCCACTTCTGTCCGTCGCCAGTTCCTACCTATGTCCATCGCCAGTTCCCACTTCTGTCCATCGCTGGTTCTTGCTTCTGTCTGTCAGTAGTTCCTGCCAACATCCGTCAGCAGTTTCAGGGACGCCCATCAGCAGTTCCTACCTACGTACATCAGCAGTTCCCACTTCTGTCCATTGGCATTTGCCCTTCCGTCCGCCGGCAGTTCCACTAACGTCTGTCAGCAGTTCCTGCTTCTGTCTGTCAGCAGTCCCCACTTCTGTCCGTTGGCAGTTCCCGCCAATGTCCGTTGCCAGTTCCCACTTCTGTCTGTCAGCAGTTTCGCCAATGTCCATCGGCAGTTCCTACCTACATCCGTCACCAGTTCCCGCTTCTGTCCATTGCCAGTTCTTGCTTCTCTCCATCGGCATTTCTGCCGACATCTGTTGACATTTCCCCTTCCATCCATAGGCAGTTCCGCCGACGTCTGTCAGCAGTTCCCGCTGACGTTCGTCACCAGTTCTCACTTCTGTCCATCAGGAATTCCTGCCAACATCCGTCCGCAGTTCTGCTGATGTCCATCAACATTTCCCCTTCTGTCCGTTGTCAGTTCCGCCAATGTCTGTCGGTAGTTCCCACTTCTGTCTGTCAGCAGTTCCTGCTTTTCTCCATCGGCCGTTCTCCTTACGTCAGTCGGCAGTTCCTGGTTCTGTCCATCAGCATTTCCACCAACATCCATCAGTAGTTCCTCCTTCTGTCCATTAGCAGTCCCTGCTTTTGTCCTTCGGCAGTTCCACCAGCGTCTGTTGGCAGTTCCCGCTTCCGTCCATCGGCAGTTCCCACTTCTGTCCATCAGCAGATCCACTGACATCTGTCGGCAGTTCCCGCTTCTGTCCATCGGCAGATCCACTGACGTCTGTCGGCAGTTCCCGCTTCTGTCTGTCGGCAGTCCCCGCTTTTGTCCACTGGCAATTCTGGTGACATGCGTCAGCAGTTCCCCTTTTGTCCATTGTCAGTTCCCGCTTCTGTGCGTTCGCAGTTCTGCGTACATCTGTCCACGTTTCCCCTTCTGTCCATCAGCAGTTCCGCCAATGTCCGTTGCCAGTTCCCACTTCTATCCATCAGCAGTTCCCACCAACGTCCTTCGTCAGTTCTACCAACATCCATCAGCACTTCCTGCTTCTGTCCATCAGCAGTTCCTGCTTCTGTCCGTCAACAGTTCTGATGACATCCGTTGTCAATTCCTGCCTATGTCTGCCACCAGTTCCTGCTTCTGTCCATCGCATGTTCCCGCTCCAGCCAGTAAGACAGCTTCATTGGGGGCCCAACTTAAATGCCTCTATGCAAACACACATAACATGGGGAATAAACAAGAGGAGTGAGAGATGTGCGCATGCCTGCAGGGCTCTGATCTTATTGGCATCATGGAGACATGGTGGGAGGGCTCCTTTGATTGGAGTGTTGGAATAGAAGGATACAGGCTCTTTAGGAAGGACAGGCAGGGGAGACGAGGAGAGGGTGTCGCCCTCTGTGTCAGTGACCAGCTGGAGTGCATGGAACTCTGCCTGGGGATGGGTGAGGAGCTGACCGAAAGCTTATGGGTCAGGATTAAAGGGAGGGCAGGGGACATCATAGTGGGGGTCTGCTACAGGCCACCTGACCGAGCGGATGAGGGCCTCTATAGACAGATAGGAGCAGCCTCACGTTCACAAGCCCTGGTCCTCATGGGGACTTCAACCACCCCAATATCTGTTGGAGGGACAACACGGCAGGACATAAGCAATCCGAGAGGTTCCTGGAATGCATCGATGATAATGTCCTTCTCCAAGTGATAGAGGAGCCAATGAGGAGAGGGGGG
>NW_009219952.1:17174-20007 GCF_000690835.1 Fulmarus glacialis
ATGAAATTGCTAAGCCACTATCCACCATATTTGAGACGTTGTGGCAGTCAGGGGAAGTTCACTGACAGGCAAAAGGGAAACATAATCCCCATTTTTGAAAAGGGAAAAAAGGAAGACCTGGGGAGCTACAGGCCAGTACAGTCTCACCTCTGTGCCAGGGAAGATCATGGAACAGATCCTACTGGAAGCTACGCTCAGGCACATGGAGGACAGGGAGGTGATTCGAGACAGCCAGCATGGCTTCACCAAGGGCAAGTCCTTCCTGACCAACCTAGTGGCCTTCTATGATGGAGTGACTACATTACTGGACAAGGGAAGAGCTACAGATGTCATCTGTCTGGACCTCTGGTAAGGCTTTTGACATGGACAATATCTGCCTCGCTAAATTGGAGAGATATAGATTTGATTGGTGGACAGTCAGGTGCATGAGGAATTGGTTGGATGGTCGCATCCAGAGGGTAGTGGTCAACGGCTCAATGTCCAGATGGAGATCAATGACGAGTGGTGTCCTGCAGGAGTTAATATTGGGACGAGTACTGTTTAATATCTTCATCAATGACACAGAAAGTGGGATCGAGTGCACCCTCAGCAAGTTGGCAGACAACACCAAGCTGAGTGGTGCAGTTGACACACCTGAGGGACGGGATGCCAGCTGGAGGGACCTGGACAAGCTCGAGAAGTGGGCCTTACTCTTACCGGAGCCCGGGTTCTAAACAGAAAACCACTGCCTCGGACTCCCACACAGAAGTGGCCAAGAGTGAAAGCTGTTGCTGACCCTCACCTTCCCTTGGTAGCTTCTTCTCAGCCCCACCGACACCACGGCTCTGTGCTTGCTGTACCACTCAACCATCGACTTTGCCAGAGCCCAACTCCAAAACAGACAAGCACCCTATCGGGCTCCCACACAAAACTGGCCAGGTCTGAAAGATTTTACACTCCGGTGAGTGTAAGAGATATAGGGTAGAGGAAGCGTAGAGCCCCGATGTTGGTGGGTTTGTGAAAGGGCTGCCAAGGGAAGGTGAGAGTCAGGTACAGCTTTCACTCGTCGCCATATTTGTGTTAGATTCCTAGCTGATGTTCCCTTGGGTTCTGGGCTCCAGCAAGGGAGAGTGTTACTTGGTAGAGCAAGCGCAGAAACCTGGTTTTGTTGGGGCTGCGAAGAGGCTCTCAAGGGAAGGTGAGGACCTCAAGTAGTTGTCACTCCTGGTCGCTTCTGTATGGGAGTTAAGGTGGTGGATGTCTGTTCTGGGCATGGACTCTGGCAAGGTTTAGTATTAGGATGAGAGGAAGCACAGACCCTCTGTGTTTGTAGGGCTTGTGAAGGGCTTGCCAAGGGACATTGAGAGCCGCCCATATCTTTCAGTCCTAGCCAATTCTGTGTGGGAGCCCAATGGGGTGCCTGTCTCTTTTGGAATTGGGCTCCGGCAAGGTTGACAGTTGAGTAGTACAGCAAGCACAGAGCCCCTGTGTTGGCTGGGCTCTGAAAGGACTACCACGGGAAGGCAAGGGCCACAATCAGCTTTCACCCCTGACCACTTGTGTATCGGAGATTCAGGTGGTGGGTGTCCGTTTTAGGCTTGGACTCTAGCAAGGTTTAGTGTTAGGATTAGAGCAAGCACAAAGCCCTGGTGTTGGTGAGGCTGAGATGGGGCTGCCAAGGGAAAGTGAGGGCCAGCAACAGCTTTCAGTCCTGGCACTTCCTGTGTGCGAGCAGTTGCTGAACATTTTCAGTTTTGGAAATGGGTTGTGGTGAGCGATAGAGCGACCTTTGTGAACATTTGGGTGTCTAGGCAAGCGCAGAGGAGCAGTGTTGGTCAGGTTATAAAAAAGGTGCCAACAGAAGATGACAGTGCAGTGGTGTGCTCCCCTCCTGCCTTTGCGTAAGCAGTAAATGCCAGTGGGGGTTGTGATGACTGGATCCAGCTTATGCTGGACTTTGGGGATAGATGGCAACATAGTAGCCAAAGACTTTCCAGAGCAGCAACCCAAACGACTTGGTGGTATGTACATATGAGCATCTGGACAAGCCCAGCTCCCAGCTCCCCAAGCACCCAGCACCCCCAGCATGACAAATGGCCAGCAGCCAGCAAACCCAGAGCACAGCACCTGGACATGCCCAGCACTGCTAGTACCCTGTAACCATATCTGAACAAAGCCGTCACCCGGCCATGCCCAGCATTCTAACAGCCCAGCACCTGGACATGCCCAGCACCCAGCACCCCCAGTGACCAGCACCCGGCACCCCCAGTGCTCAGAACCCAGCACCTAGCACAAAGAATCCACCACACAGCACATAGACATGCACAGCACGCAGACATGCCCAGTACCCATCAGCCCCAGAGTCCAGCACAAAACACCTGGACATGACCAGCAACCAGGCCCCCCACCCAGTGCCCACACCTGCACAGGCACAGCACCCACACATGCCAAGACCCAGCACCTGGGCATGACCAACAGCAATCAACCCCAGTGATGAGCAGCCAGCAACCGCAATGGCCAGCACCCTGCACCCGGAAATGCCCAGCACTGCTACTACCCAGCATGCCCACTGCCCAGCACCGAGAACCAGGACATGAGCAGATGCCCTGGCACAGGGCAACAAACACCCCCCCGTGCTCAGAGCCCAGCACTCTCACTGCCCAGCACCCGAACATGCGCAGCAGCCAGCACCCAGCCCACACAGTGCGCAGCCCCCAGCACCCCTAGTGCCCACCACCCGCACATGTCCAGCACCTCCAGTACCCAGCACACCAAGTGCCCAGCACCCATCTCCACCAGTGCACAGCATCCCCACTGCCCAGCAGGCCCAGCACCCAGCACCCCCAGTGCCCAG
>NW_009219953.1:0-50333 GCF_000690835.1 Fulmarus glacialis
AGCAGAACTTCAGAATTACTGTGATAAATCTGTCAGAGGAAAGAAATATTAAAATCTGTGTACTGTCTGTTTGCCTTTTTTCTTGAAATATAAATTAATTATGACTATATAAAAACCTTTTACCATAGCTAATTAATCAGAATCTCCTCATAAACTATGTGTCGACAGCACTGTATGTCTAATTATCTTTTTCACTTCAGAATTGTGCAGTTGAATAATGAAGAAAACATTACCTGATGAATTCTTTTATTTTATGATGATATCTCTAGAGACAGAAAAGACAGAGCAGCTTAAATGCCATCTTAAATTACATCTTGGCCTTGGCAAGCTTTCAGCTGGTTTTGATTTGCATGGAAACCATTTTTGTAAGACTCTCATTCTCTGAAAAACAGAACTTAAAGCTATAACTAGAATAAATTATCTATAGCTATTTAGGGCTCTATTAAATCTAGATGCTAGGCACCCTTTTCACATGCAGAATGCAACGGAACAGCTTTTAATACCCTGTCAACCTGTTCTGTGAAAAGTCGATTGGGCAGGGAAGGTTTGATTTGGCTGGTTTTATTAAAATATCTTTCCCCTCCTTACACCATCATGAACCACTCAGCCTAATTTAAACCAGGCAAATTCACCAATCTATCTTGCATGTCTATAAAAACAGCTTTTATTTTTTAAAGTGATGACATCTACCCATAACTGTTGGCATGCAAGCTCAAGGCACAGTTATTCATACACTGCTGATAGGGAATTGTTCTTTATATGATATACCAATATAGGGAGCACGTTCATGGATTAGATGCATCCATGCCTCCCTCTTCTGATTGCATCATCCTCTCTACAGCTAGTTAAGACTTTTGCCTAGGACACAGGGGGAGGGCTAAATCAAGTAGCATTAGACTGTGCATCTCATTAGTCAACCTTTTAAGTTTGTTATGCTTTTATAATTTAGAATTTAGGTCCACCTGCAGTACTACTCTGGAATGTAAGTATCATCGCACCACATAGGGATTCATAAGAATGCCTATTAGTATAGTAAAATTATGATCTGATCTAGTCTTATTAATTATTTAAATCAGAGCTTAATTTGATCTGATGTCTGAATTCAGTGCTCGTTTACTGTGGTGCAGACAGCTAAAACCAAGGGAGCTTCTTTGAGTGTGTACTAGTGAGAAAAAGGAAGACCGTTACAAATATCTTAAAAGCAAATACTCATAATATTTGAATGAAAGACTTCAAAAAACTTAAAAAGAGAGTTGCTCTCTATTTCGCCAGCTGTGCTTGCTGGAAATATTGATCTAGATCATGTTGTCAAACATGCTTTAAAAATAGGAATGTCTTGTCTAAGCATTGGATTTCCATCTGCCAAGTCTCTTCTCTGCAGATCCTGGCAAAGTTATTGGGAAAAGTTGTAATAATACAAAGTGTTTTTTTCTTGCAGTATATAGGGGGAAAATAACCTGGAAACAAGACTAATTCTAGCTCTGAAATACTGACACTCACTGACATGTACATATGTGAAAAGACTATAGAAACATAATAGGGAGAATCATATAACTTTTATACATCCTAATAAGCAATCTGAAAATGTATACCTTAAGTTCAGATTTAGAGCATGTTAGAGAGTCAGCTAATCTGACCTCTATGGTTAATGAATTCCATGAGGAGCAAGCAAACACTAAAAATGCCCTGTAGCTCAATGTCTTCAGCCAAAAAGAACTAATCCAATTGACTGAGACCAAAGAAAACGACTGGGGATGTATGGTTCCAGAATGTCTCTGAGGTATTCAAACCCAAGTCAATTTAAGGACTTGTAAGTTAATAACTAGGACTTTACACATAATCCTATACTTTACAGGTAGCCAGAGAAGGTTTTTTACGACCAGGGTAATGTGATTTTCATGCATGGTGTCAGTCAAAATTTCAGCAGCTGAGTTCCAGACTAACTGAAGTTTCTTCATCAGTGCAATAGTAAGACCTACAAAATGCTGACATGGAATTGCATTAGCTAGTTCTAGAGTAGACGCAGGCATGCAAACTTGTATTAGCAAGAGCAGATACCATGGTTTTTTCTCTATGTTTTAAAACAGGAGGAAATAAAACACTCAGTAGCTGAATATGAACACTAGAATATATGACAGCCTCAATTATTACCTGCAATTTTATTATAAAATCTCACCAATCAAATATGGTAAACCAGTATATTTTGGAGCTTAAATCTATAAAAGTTGGGAGTCTGTATTAGAACAAACTAGTCACATTTTTAGTACGTATGTGTTAGCTGTAGTAAACATGTATTGATGGAGAGGGTGGGAAATGGTTTTCTGACAGAAAAATGTCTATGATAAAGGGTTGTTTTTTCCTTTTCATGTTCAAAAAAGTTAAACTGGTATTTCCAGACACTGGATTCCTGCTTTAGAGTTGACTGAGTCAAGGATACCATTTTCGTCTTCAGTGGTTGTTGTTGTAATGATGAGCTGTTTGTACCTTAGCGGATGATAAATAGATAGATAGACATTTAAGCATAGAGCCACCTGAGTTCATCTTTATACTTGCCTTGGCAGATGAAACTTGCTTTTCAATAGCTATCCTCAGATATATTGCTGAAAGTTAAGATATGAGAATCAATCATTAGGGATGAAAGCGCTGGGTATTTATAGGAGAAAGGGTTATTAAAAGAAGATCAGCAATGGTTTTACCAAGAATAAATCCTGTCAGACAGAATACGACCGAGTTCTTTGAAGGAATGACAAAAGAAATAAATGATGGGAACGTGGTGGACATAATTTATGTAGACTTCAGTCAGGGGTGTAGCCAGCAATTTGAAGTTTGTACACATCCTGGCTGATCCCTTGCCCCCTGCCTGCAGTATCCCCATAATCTCGCACAGCAGACAGGCCATTGCCTATGATCACTAATGCAGCAGGCACACATAGATGTAGATTTGTATCAGAGCTGTGCTTTCAGAGCCGAGAAAAAAATGCTGGCCCCAGGAAAAAACAGATTGTATTTTGCACATGCTGCTTAAACTGACAATTTTACAAAACGTCTTTGGTAAGACAAAATCAGAAATACAGGTATCAGTATTATAAAGGCAGAATGGCCTCAGTCAATTAGAAATGTATTTCTGTTGGACATTTAGTAATATTTCTTCTGACATCTTTCCTCTGTTATTGCAGATTGAAAATCAAATCTTAATTTGGGGAATTTATAATTTTTTCTGAGTTTTATTTAAGAGTTTAGGAACTCTCTTCCTCTAGTTCCTGTTTCCAGCACCAAGTCGATAGTATGGTTTCCTGTTTCCAAAGGTCTCCTCCACTATGATTACATCATCTTTTGTCAAATGCAGATGTTTTCACTACGTTTTGCAAGTATAGCTAATCCAATGAGTCAGAAAATCTTCTGTCAGCTTTTGTTCTGCCTCCTCTGAAAAATTGAGTAGTAATTATATAAATAATTCAATCACCATCCCTATACTATTTCCTAAAGTAAGGCCAGTTTTCATAACACATCCATAGATGGTAGACTATACAGTGGTTACTTACTTGTAACTTTTTCTGATTGCATCTGTAAAAAGTCTACTCTTCTTCAACTTATCTCATATAATCTATGATATATTACTGGATGTTATTACCTTCAATAATGTCATGCTCCTAACTCGTATTATTTCCATTCTCCTGCGTGTAATTAACTAGACATCATTCTTCTGTGTTTACCTACATCTTAAAATTATGCTTTCCCTTACATTTTTTTCCAATTCCTCTGGCTAACTTAGTCTTTTGATTACTATTTCTTCATAATAATAATGTTGCAGTTAAGCTTGAATTAAATCTATGGCTTTGAAGAGCCACACATGTACAATTTGAGTTTCAGATCTGAACTTTACAGGTGAACTACACCGGGATACTGAGTCCTGAAACTTTGAAACTGTATTTCTATTTTATAGCTCACCTTAATTTCTGAATAATGTATGTATTAGGCACATATTGTTTTTTTACAAAATTATCTGCAACAGCAGCAAAGAAGAATAGATTTGTTTGAAGCTGGATATAGATTTTTAAAATCTGAGCTACATACTTTTCCTAGATCTTTACCACTCATCTTATGCTACTAAGATTCTGCCAAATGGAATATGATTGAATGTAAATACAAAGTACACTGGGTTGTTTTGGTAACACATAGTATGCAGAAGACCTAGTAATTCTGCCCTCAGGTGCCCAAACACATGTGCTTTTGACCCCAAAGGAGCTGTATTCTTGGTTTTTTGGAACAAAATTTGAACCTAACATGAGAAGTAGTTTACTTGCAAGACCTTGGTCTGTCCTCTAACATTTGCTTTGCTTTTAGCTTTTGTCTAGAACTTCAAGTTTTGCAAAAATCTGAATTTTTTCCCACAGCGTTTTGAGATATGAAAGATTGGAACAACATGAGGAAAGTCTGTCATAAAAATCACTGCTTTTTCTTTTTGTAGCATCATATCAGTTTGTCTCTTCCCATTTCTACTAATGCTCACCACTAGACAGCCAGGGAGATTTGTTCAAGTAAGCATGTAATCACATCCTCTAAGAAGTGGTGAACCAGATTACCACAAGGCGTGCAAATGTTTGACAGATTATTACTAGTTGTATGCTTGCTTACAAGAGTCAGACCAATCTGTTCTCTTTTCTGTGCTATGTAGGTTCAAATACTAACTGAATTGTTCTTTGTGTCTTATTATGTAGGCTTCCCTGAATGGCAATGTAATGATATATGGTGGTCTCTCCACCTGAATTCAAGCATTGACATGTACTGAATGTTTGCATTGAATAGCAGCAGCTGGGATTTTGTTGTATGTTCATCTTTCTACCAGTGCTATCCTTCAGGGTGTCATTATCAAAGTAGAGCATACTTCTCAACCTCAAACAGTGTGAGTCTTGTGGAAAAAAAAAATCAAACAGCAAGATATGTGAAATTCTCATTGAATTAATGGGCCTCTTTGATTTTTTGCCCAGGAGAATACAAAAATCAAAAAACTCTTAAGCCAAAAAAATCTGGCGTCTCCTGGGTAAAATGTGAGAGTTGAGAAGTATGACATAAGCATTAGTAGCCTTTGTGCCTCTTGATAGCTCTGCTGAATCTCCCAAGACTCTAAAAGTTGATTTGTCAGCTTAACATTAGCTTCAGCCTTAGCTGCAGCAGTAGCTGTTGTTTCACCTTTATCAGCAGAAATGGTACAGCTACTGGAGGGACTGATGTGGTAAATCTTTTTGTGACACCATTTTGTTTTTGCTACTATCTCTAATTGGCTTGCTCGTGCACTCTGCATCCCAAGCTAGATAGGCTGAAAGCTTCATCACACTTTAATTAGAAAAGAGCTATTTTAAAGTTATAGAGTTGACTAATTTTATTCATCAAGTCTCTAAGGGTCACATTTTCAAACTGGACCACTTAAAAATGCCATTGATGATGTTTTGCACAGGCTGAAATCACAATACTGCATTATAAGCATCATAATTTGACACATTCACAAAAATGAATGTAAATCTGCAGCTACAAGCAAAACACTATGGTTTTTGTGTGTAAGAAGTTAACTGAGACTGGTTAATATTTACTCCTATCTTTTGTTGTGCTTACTGCTTACAGCTTCCATCTATTTGATCAAGTCTGGATGCCCAGTATTGAGTGGTTACATATAAAGTCACTCCTTAGCATGACTCCCTCTTTCTTCTTTTTTCTTTTATTTCCTAATCGCATTGACTGAAATGAATATATTGGTTTGCAAATTAAGGCCAGGTTTATATCTTAACACACTATAGAAGTAACAGTGGCCACACCAGGATCATGAAGAGTTCTAGGGCGTACTAGGGCTGTATCAAATGACAAACAGTAAAGCTGATGGTACTGAACTTCCTGGACATCCACATCCTCATCTGTGAGCCAGTGTGTGGGAGGGAAAGAAAATGAGATGAACTGCACACTTTGCTCAGGGTAATCTTGCAATGTCCTTGCAGTGTCTTGTGGGACTACGGGACAGTCACTGTTACCTCTCACCTGCATATCACTTCCTTGCTTCATTGTAGTCAGAAACATTTCTTACTACAGCAGCATCCAGCTGTTCGTTGGCTTTCTCAAGCATGCAATATTATAGCTTTAGACATTCCCCAGAACAGCGTCTATGTGAGAAGTGATTTTCAGTTCAGTCAAGCATATTGGGATTTTTATTGTTATGGGTCCTGATTTAGGGGTGTCTGATGCAGACTGTTCTTCTGTATTTAGCTTATTTTTTCTGCCAAATAAAATCCATTTCCATTACATAATCTAGTACCATTGTAGTCTGGGAGGGAACTCTGGCTCGGTATTCCAGATAGGTGATGGGACCACATCACATATGAAAAACAGACCTCACATATTCAAGTATATTGAATGTTTTCTTCCCAGAAGCATAGCCGCCTTGCGTTTTTCTTCTCTCAGGTGCAATAATAAAGCTAGCATAGACAGCCTATAATCCAGTTTTGAAGATAAAGCTAGGCAGCCATGTATTCCCAGGGCCGGTATAAGGTGGTGGTAGTAGGAAGCCACTGCTGACATGCTCAAAACAGTGAGAGTTCTGTGATCTACCTGCAACAGGAGGAGGCAGCTCTTTATTAGTCCTTTTGTGTTTGTGTAGAACTGCAACATTAAATTGCCCTTTGATTTTTAAAGCCTTCACTTTGTTTGTTTCTGTGGTACAAAGAAACTTCTTAAGCAACAGTTAACATAATCTCTTTTTCTTATTATGGTTTTAGATGTTATCGGTCACAGTATCTTTCTTCATGTGTAAGGATAGAGAGTGGAGCAGGAAATCTATCCTCACTTGATAATCAGCAAAGAGGGATTCACCTTGATTAAATGCGGAGTTATGCCACATCATATTTCCCATCTTTCTTTGTAAGGCTTAGTGTTAACAGAATCTGGGGCATCATGATGTATTCAAGAAATTTGTTTGGCATTTAAGGCTTTTTTTGTTTGTTTGTTTTAAGGGTGTGTCTGCACTTTCTTTATAAACCCCTAATTTCTGTCTGTATTTTTTCCCCCATTATTTTCTTGTCCCCTCTCTTCCCAAATATGCAGCCCAGGAGAAAATATTTTGCGAAGTACAGTTGAAGGTGCATCTTTACTATGTCCTGTTATGCTAAAATGTTTGTTATATGCACACAAAAAATCTGCAATTTATAGTAAGATACAGTTTTGGTACACTTGGTGTGCTGCATTGCCAACAGCGATTCTGACGGTACATGCTGCAACATGAGGACACGATGAAATTTTGTGATGATATTTTAATTGTGTTTCATCTTTTAATTTCATTTCAAGTGTGCAATGCAGGTGGACCTCTACTGTTGCTTCACTAGTTTTCTTTCTTTCATACTGTTATATTTATTTATGGTAGGCAGCAAAATGAATATTGGGTATTCATTGCAAGGTTGTTGGCAACACTGCCATGCTGACCTCGGTTTTTGCCTTCTCGCTATGCAGCCAACTGTAAACCAATTTTAAATGTAGATCTAAGTTTGTGTGCATGTATGGAAGAATTGGCTGAAAACAGAAATATCTACTATGCTGAAGTTTTGACGTTTCTTGATTCATTATATCAGACTGATTTTTCAGTGTAATGGGTAGTTATATAAACAATTCAAAATTATTAAAATGTTTCATTTTAGTTTGTTAGACCAAACAGATGTTTTTTATGCTGTAGTTTAACACTGAACTGTGTTTTCCTTCATAATATACTGCAGTGATTCATGGGAAGTGTGATTCAGATGTTTTAAATGAACCAGTTTCATTTTCACTTAAAAAAAAAAAAGCAAACCCCAAACATCTTCCAATTGTTTCAAAGGGAGTTTCTGCCTGATGGATATATTTAATTCTATTTTTATAAGAAAATGATAATGGTTTGATTCTCATGAAAAGAGCACTTTTTTTCCTGGAAATAGCATTTTGTAAAAAATTCTCACCTAGCTAAAGTGAGATACTTTCAGGATTACAGCCCTGGAGAGATAGTGAGACGTGAATGCCAGTTGTTTTTCCTAGATTCTTTTCCAGTGTCCTCTACATCTATATCCTGCTGTGTATTAAGATTCTCATTTTCTTCTGAGCTCAGGCCTCTTCCTTTGTGTCCTTGTTCTTTCAGGAAGTTGCATGCAATCTAGGAGGATGGGCTGCCAGGAAAGTTAGATTGGAGAGTAGTAATATGCCATGCAGATAGCTGGATTAATAAGCATGTGGTTATTTCAGATCTGAAGGGTGGGCAAAGTGATTCAATTTGGGACCTATTTGGAAGAGGCAAACTAGTCTGTGACAGGACACTTTGTCTGCCAAAAAGCCAACTGTAGTGAAGGCTTGGATGATGCTCAAAGGAAAATCAAAACCAAAACAGGATTATAAAGATCTTCCCAGACTCTGAAATTGGTTTGATCTATACATCACAAAATGCAGGCTTCTCTGTTTCTTCTGTGGAGACTTCTATGTGACAACTTCATTAGTGATTCTGGAATCTAAGTAGTTTTGGATCATAGCAACATACTACTTAAAACTGGTTATCATTTGAAAAAAAATCTGTTTTGTGGTCAGAATTGATCAATAAACAGAAGCACTCAGATGAACTTGTTACTTATTCTGGGCATGTATTGCTTTTATTTCACTCTCCGAGATCTAGTTATAGCAGGTAATTAAGGTGTCTTTAAGAGATTAGACGAAAGTTATGGCCAATTCGCTGGGGTTAAGGGCTGACTAGATCGAATTGACACACAAATTGTTTACATTGTTCTGGACAGTAATGACAGATTACAAATTAGCTTACTTTATTTTATCAGCCTCTTAAGACCAAGAGATTAATGTAGAGGAACAGGAGACAGCCACCCAAATTTTCCTTTATACCTAATGGCAAAGTATATAATTCAGTAATCCATCCTATACTTTGTGTGTTGGATGTCTTGGGTTCTACCTACAACATGTCCTAATGTCCTCAAAATATAAATGCCAAATATTATCTTAAGCATAAAGAACGTTTGTATTCTGAGATAGATGTGCTTACAGGAACTGGTAGTATGTGATAGTAATTGGCCTGGGACTGCTGTCTTTTCTCACTTCTAAAACAACAGTGGTTCAGGGCTCTCAAACCTTCCTTAGATGAGCAATGATAGGTGTATGGGCAGACATGCAGTACATTGCTGAGAAGCTCTTCTCAGGGTACATTTACAGTTTTCCTATTGAGAAAGGGAGGGGAAGTGTACACCAACGTTGCTGAAAGAAGAATAAAAATTAATTTTGAATATTTTATTATGCTAGATGTTTATGTTTGTTATGTACATTTAATACAATATTCTACTTACATATGTGTATGTGTGTATAGATACGCATACATGAATAGATACATATTTATCTTGTATGTATTAAATACTTGTGACATGCTTGGTATGGAAATAGTGGCAATGTGTATTAAACAAACACTGAAATTTCTGAAGAGTAAACTTAATAGATTATAACAAAAGTCTTTGAAAAACAGCAAGTCCCCTGTCTTGCATTTCTTTCAGACTCATGGAGCGGGAGTTGAAGCCTCTACCCTTGCATTTCTAAACAGTATTTTGTGTTTTCCCTTTCAACTACAGCCTTTCTTACATACCCTGGAGAAATAATATATATGAAGTAAATTAAGAATTGGGAAAAAAAAGCTATCTTAAAAAAAATTCTTGCTAATTAAATTTAGTCTTTTGTATCTGAGCAAAAGCCTGCGCCAGACCAAGAGCCTTTTGAATATCAACAGCACATCTTGAACTGGTTCTAATTTCCATTGAAATTATCATCTGGATGTATAGAAATACTTCGACTGAATCTGGCCAAGTATTGTTGCTGTGGTTTCCTATATTAGAACATTCCATTCTTACTCCCCTTTCTGCCATGCAGTGTAGCGCCTTCTATTCTGATGGAAGCTACATGATCAGAAAGCAATCCATATTATGAGTGACATGTGAGACACAGCTCTACATAATGTATTTGGATAACCATTGATTTCTGAGTTTTGGAGATAATTCTTCACTAAAATTCTCTATCCTGAAAAAAGATTCTTCTTCTACATGATAAAAAAAAGTATTTTTTAGCAGAAAAAGAATTTTTATTAAAATCTGATTTTTGTATTTTGGAAATACAACTGCATCTGCTTAAGAAAGAAATATTAGCAATTTTTATCCATAATCAAAATGCTAAAAAATATTTTTTCTCATCCTGTCTTTTAGCTTTCTTTGAAGTCACAATATTAAACCTCCTTAAAAATATTTATGTGTATTTAGTTAACAAAAGCTCCTGTAAGTTGAATCCATGCTGGCAAAAGGTTCAGGTAAGCTCTCTATATAAGCTTACAGACAATTGTGTAAATCTTCAGCCATTAAAGAGAAAGGAGAAAAAAGCCATCCTCATTACACTGCTGTCATTTACTCTTCATCTCCTGTCCTCTTTAGCAGCATTAAGATGGGATGTAAATTTGCCAGTTAATGCTGTTAGAAAATGGATGGTTCAAGAAGGGCAGGAATTAGAGATCAGTATTAGGTGCAGATAAGCTCCTTTTCCTCCGCAGTGGCGGCTGTTTAACATTCATGGGAAAATCATCATCAAACAGCGTTATCACAGCTCTGTTGATGGCTGAGGAACTTCATCACTATGATAATTTTTTTTTTATAGCTGTGAGCCAAAAAGCTCCCTTTTATTTCTGCTGTCTATAACTGCGATAGAAGCTTGTTTGTATGGGTAGGGTATTGCAAACTCATAGCTCTTCAGCCAGGTTTGATTTCTTTCCACCATCACTTCCTCCCTCAACCCCTTGTGTATGTTGCACTAAACAGTAATGCTGATAAAAAAAAAAAGAGTGCTCAAACAATCCTTCACAGAATAACTGATATTTTTATGATCAGTAATTCAAAGTTTGACAAGTAATGCCATTCTGTAATGAAACTGTCATCCATTTTGTTGTGAGTAAAGGGTAGAGACTATAAAGCAAGCAGGCAGGGAAGAAGTGAGTATCTAATGTCACATTAAGTTGACCAGGAGATGGTTTAAGGATCACAACATAGCAATTTTTTTTTCAGTAAGAGCCACTTTTTTTTTGCTTTTTTCATCATCAGGTGAAGCAATTCACAGCCTGTTACATCTTTTTATCCCCTCCAACCCTAGAGGAGAACTGTACTTTTCTGTATTTTCTTGAATCTCCTTTAACTTAAAGAGATGTTCATCTGTAGGTATTTTGCCACAATGTACAATGTCCAATTTTAAACTCGTCAAATTTGTGTAAGGACTCGCCTCTAAATGATATTTCTACCACATGCCCAGCCATCTTCGAATATATCTGAGATGCAGATCATGGTCATTCTTTGCCTCGTACTTGGGAGGAGGGAAGATACACAGTTCCAGACTGTATGCATTCTTCCAAGAGAGATAAGGGGTTATTCAAGGAAATTTTTTAATTTATTAAGGTTCTCAGCTTATGCTTCTTTGCAGCTTTAACCTCATTTTTTGTAGTTTATCTGCTCTAAATGACATTTCTCATTTTGAATATAGCTGGAAAACATTGTGCTAAACAGCAATTTTATAGCCTCCACAGCACAACCTGATAATTTTGATATTTCCACTTTGAATTCAGTATTGATTTGATTATTTAGGTAATTTACTTTTAACACAAGCTCATTCCTTGTCTTTTACTGAGCAGGGACTTCCAATCATGCCATGTTGTGCTGAATTATATTTGGAGTTTGGAGATAAGGACTTTTGTCTACTCGACACTCAGCTTAGGCCACCAAACTCATTTCCCATAGGAGGAGAGTTTGAATCTAGTCAGGAACCTAAAGGTGAAAGGCTGGTGCTTTATAATTTAAATATTACCATATAAACATAAGTTTAAAGCAGATATTGTGTGGTTGGGGGAATACTATATTTTGAGTGGAATTTCAAGGAGTTCTTCCCTAAAGAAGAAAGGGGCCCAAGAGGTCCCCAAAGCTGCTGACTTCCAAAGATCCCAGTCACCCCCAGGGTGACCCCTTGCTTCTGAACCAGGCTGCCAGGCTCCTTCTCAGCCTGATTGTCATCTTCAGGAATGGTGCCAGGAGAACCTTCCTGGGCTGCCAACCTGGCTCTCCCCAGTGTCACCAGGCTCCTGCTGGAGCAGGGATTTAAGGAGACGACAGGATAAAGCAAGCCTTCCTTTGCTGAGCTTCAAATCAAGGGAGCTCTCAACCGTGACCAGAATGGGGTGGTGGTCCCAGGAATTATTATACTCTTGCATGAAATCATTGTACTTCTTCATGACCAAACAAGGATGTAATAAAATAAAAAGACATTCTAGTCCAGATTGCTGCTAGGGTGAGAAGCTTATAGCTACTACGGGAATCCAGCTAAGGCAACTGTACTCTTTCTGTGTAACTGCCTGACAGACTGGAGATGGTTTAAATTTTCTTCAGAGGGAAAGTTTGTTTCTTCTTCCAAGTTTCTGAAAGGAATGGTCACAGTATTATCAAAAGAGTTTTTCAGGAACCATCACAGGCTTTTGAAAAGGTGAAGGAGTTGTGATGTTTGGATTTTGAGGGGGTTGGTTTGTTTTAGCAGGATAGTAAAAATTATTATGGAAACTTATAAGTACTAAGCAAGGTCTGTTTTGGAGCTGTTCTGCCACCATTACATTCTTCTTCTCCTTATTCCTTGCTTTTCTAAGCAGGTAACCCCATCTAGTTTCATCAGCAAGGAGTGTAGAAGAATAGATTTTTTAATTTTTGTACTACTGAACGGGATGGATTTTATCTTGCGGTAGCCGTACAATTTTCTTTCTGTGATGAAAGGGAGGAAGCTTGTTTTACCATAACATTGACCTTAAGATACTGTAGTACTGTTAAAAAGACACAGGTTTTCTAGCCTTTTTCAGACTGTGTGAAGCCTATGAAATGGGCAAATATATTGGGGTGTTTCGGTATTGTTTCAGGATGGCTTCATGACCCATTTAAATGTCCTGGGTTATATTCACTTTTTCCTGGGACATCATAGTTTCTTGTATGGTTCATTTTAAAATAACTTGACTACAAAAAAAAAAATGCCTTGGGTTCACAAGAACAAAAGACAATGATTATAATTTGCCTCTGCCCTTTAGCAAAGCAATCAGCAATTTTCTAGTATTTTACAGTCATCCATCTAGCTATCTGTTCATCTTGTAATACCCTTACTTTTTCTTGGAAATATTCAAATTTATTAACCTTTTAGTAACTGGTAACCATTAAAATGCTGTCTTGTGTTAACAAAGAGGAAACTTGTCTCTGTAAATCTTTGTGTGCCAGTTTATTGGTTTACTTCCTTTTCTGTAGACAAAAGTTGTCAAATTGTTGCCATTGCCAATTGCCAGCTGTACTACTTTGGCTTCCACATTGGCAGGATGGTACTGTTTTGTGGTGTTACCTGTTTTACAGTATAGCTAATACTGAGGTAACTGTAGATCTATTAATCTCCAGCAAAGCTGGCTCTTTGTTTGAAGTCACATTAGTCTCATTAAGAAGGGTCTGGAATTGAAAAGTGAGACTATTCAGCTGCCCCAGCCCGTTATAGCAGTGCAAGGAGACACAAGGCAGTTTGTGCTGCCTCACTGGACTCAACTGGAATGTGAAAAAGGTGAGAGGATCTTTGGTTGTGAGAAGGCTAAGGGCTGAGGTAGGCAGTGCATGCTTACTTATGTACTGGTTTTGTCTTGGTTACATAAGAGGTCTTTCTCAAGCAATAATAGAGTGCATATTCATCTGTATTCATAGAAATGGACTCTCTATATCCCTGCTAAGTAAGGCATTTTTAAAAATTACAATTCATCATTCTATGTTTTCTGAAGTATCATGCAAAGATACCTGATCAAGCTCTGCATGACCTAACTCGGATACTAACAACAACATACCTACATCAACATAGTTGTTGTGAATGAGTGGTTTAGAGGCCGTTTAAAGAATCACCATCAAAGGTATTAACAGAAAGTGATTTTAATAGTAACTTATAAAAGCGTGACTTAACAGAGTTCAATGGCAAGCTTAACTCTATTACTTACTACAGGGATAAAGTATACAAAGTAAAATCGTGTTGTAATTGAGCTAGAATGATTTGTACAGAGACCTAGGACAAAAAGGGTAAGAGAGACCCTCCTGTTGAGTCATGAGGTTCAGAGAAGACCTGGCTGGATCTACCCTTAGTCCCAGGGTTTGACCCTTGGTCAACGGTTTATGTCTAAGGGATTATATGTGTTTAGCAGCAGTCTAAGGTTCATTCACAGTTTTAAGGTGGATCACAAGATTTTAGCAGCACTTAATCATTAACTAATTTAACATTTACAAAGTAAGTTAGTAGAGTCTACTACAATTATGACAGTGACTTAATTACAGATTATTACAGATTATTATTACTATTAGTTCACACACGCACACACACAGAGAAATATGTGTAAATGTACAAAAGGTACCTGTTAAAAATTCCCCTTGAGTTCAGTGAAGAAATATTCACGTCAAATATCTCGGCATTTCTCAACGGGTGAGGGTTGAGCCTCGAGGAGTGAAGGGTTTCAACCCAGGTCCCGTCGTCAGCTTTTGGCAACGGTCCTCCAAATATCGCAGACTCGAGAAGTCGCGAGCTCTGAGAGGCATCCCACTCAGAGAGAGATGCTGGGCGCAGCCTGCAGCGGTCCAGGAGAGCTCAAAGGGTCTCACTTAGGACCACCATTTATAGGTTCGCAAGATGGTTGGCTTTAGTCATGCGTAAATTTCCATCCTGGCCACAGTGGTAGTTACTAAAAAATTGTCAAGCTTTCAGTGTCATTCCACTTGAGCTACAACTCAGATAAAGGTATCAGGGGATGACACCTGGGCCAGGCAGTAGGAGTATGTTCCCAGCCTCAGCCATGCAGAATTTCTGATACGGTCAAGGAGCGCTTAACTGCCAGACTCAGTACACCAAGGCCAAGGTTTCACAGGAATTTCTGAGATAACAAGCAGCCCAGATCAACAAGCGGCCCAGGAGAAGAGGGGGAGAATGCACCACCACAACAGTGCTTTGCTGGCTAGTTAGCCCTGGGCTAGCTCAATATTGCAATGTTGTGTAGATGTAACCAACACTCTTATACTTGATGATTGGGAAAATCTAGCACTTTTGTTTTGAAAAGAAAAATGCTTTGTGCCTCAGTTATTTTTCCCATACATACTACAAACTCATTGACTGCTCTTGGCTGAGTCTTGAAAAATTGAAATGTATATTCAAAAGTGGGCGAGACTGTATCAGAAAGAACGATTTGAATAACACTGGGCTCCTAGTTGTATAAACTATAAAATTAGGCACTGATCAGATTTTTGTAGAGGGGAGAACCACAAGAAGTTGGGGTTTGATGGCTGCTGTGAATATGGACCAGTCTTGGATGGAAACAGTAGGACTGTTTTGAGTAAGTAGATGCTAAGATCTGACCACGAGTGGCAACAACTCGGATGAGTTCAGGAAGGTGAACTTATTCAAATTGTGTCCAAGTTTGAGCTTAAATCATTTATTGATTTTTCAATTCCCTGTGAAAGTTGCTGACTCCATCAAGACAGTTTTCTGGGTAGAATTTCCTAGGACTTAGGCTCACCTGAGCTGACATTGCCCCGTGAGGGTACTTAGGGATTCTGCAGTGTCACAGAGCCCTGAGACTCTTCTTGCTCCAGCCTTTTTCCAGGCATAAACTCCCCTTTTGCCAGGCATGATTATTTATCAGAGGAGTTTACATTTACTAATCTTTGTGGCTAGAATCTGTGCTGCAACCTGTGGACTTGTATGGTTTTGTTCATGCTACCTTTATGCACTAGGGCTGAAAAGATGCAAACAACTAATGCACAGCACTGCTGAGCTTTGCACTCTAATACCTCTGGCTGTATTCTGTAGGGGCAGGGACTGTGTGTCATCTTGTCTCAGTGGCTTCTGTATATACTGGGATAGCCAGAAACTAAGCAACTTTTGGACATTTATCTGTAACCTTTAATAATTTGCTATGCATATCCACTCATTCCTTTGTTATATTATCAATATTCTGCAGTGCTACTGCTTTTAATAAGAAGCCTTTTCACTGGTTTTCTTTGTTCTAGTCATCTAATCTCCTAATGGAAGTTTCTAATTAAATTCCTACAGCCATTTTCAAACTGTGTTTTGAATAACAAAGCCTTGCAAATGCTCAAAGTATATCTCTCCCCCTGACTTGGATGCCCTACCTTCCAAATAGCTGTGGAGAAGTGATGCAGGTCACTGTGGAGAAGTGTTGCTGAGAACCTATCTCAGCTGAACGAGAGGCATATAAATGGCACGTTCCCTATACAGGAAATAATGCAGCAGGTTTAAGCAAAGTCTTCCAGGGTCTCACTCATAGTTTTAATGAACATTGGACTGATGAAGAAGGAATACCATGTATTCATGGAGCAAGGAGCACTTTCCTGATAGTCCTGGTGCTCCACAGAAGCTGAGAAACCAGGATCACCAGTGAAATTTATTACTTCTCTATCCAAAACCCTCTCATTTGGGTTTGAACTTTACCCACTGGGAGCAGCTAAGGGTTGAATTACTGTAATTAGTATCTCATCAGCATTCTTCAGCTACTGCTGAAGCAGAAAGGAAAAAAGTGAAAAGAAAAATGTCAGAATCAGCTCATAAATATGATGAATATGATAAATATGAAAGACTCCACTTGTCTAATTGATCCTTTTATTAATCCCAGGAAATACTGCAACTGGCATGTGCCATCATTTCCAGATGGATCAGCAGTAGTACACAGAGAAATCTAGCTAGCAGAAGGTATTTCTCAGTGTTCATGCCTGCATGTGGTTCCCAGATATTTCTGCATACAGACCTGGTCATCCTCTGGCATGTATCTAAGTGTTCTTTGACTGCAGACTTGATGTGAAACCCTCAGCCAAAGCTGCCACTTTCTCCCCTTACTCTAAAGCACTGTTACATTCCTACTTCTCCTGCACACCTGCAGGATATTGTTTTGGACAGAATAAGATGAGCACAGGTGGTAACGTAATGCACATTGCATCTAGATTTAACACCTGTTGCACATAGGGCTTACGAGTTTTAATCTGTTTTATTCAAGGTTTTGGCACTTTGGTTTTTTACTGTTTGTTTTTTTTTTTTTTAAAGCAGTTTAGTAAGTGATCAAAGAGCAGCAGCAGATTTATTTAGAGGTGGTTCAGATTTGTCATCAGGGGCCTGCTCACAGAGGGACTGTGTTTCAGAAGTTATTTTTTCTTTTTGCAAAAGTATATATGCATAAATAAAAAGGTTCGCACATTTTACAGATGTATAAATTCAGCTTTTTAATGTAAGAGCTAATACCCAAGTCGGCTATGGCCATTCTTACCTGATAATCACAAAGCCAACATGGATTCCATGCAGAGTTTATTTTAGGGGTTAGATAGGTTTGATTTTAAACACTTCTGCCTTTCCCCTGTCTATGGGATGACCCAGTAGGTGAAGTTAGGTAGAAATGCCTGATATCCACAGCGTAGAGAGCATGGGTTTATGTCTTTGTGTCTCAAGTCATGTACTGACTGGTTGCAGATTTGCTACTCTTTGTGCTTTTTGCAAGCATAGAACAATTTTCGTATTGAAACTAAATCCCATGTAAAATGAGGAAAAGCCTTTGAAATTCACTATATGAACAGTGCTCAGTACTCAGAAATGTCAACATTTCTGCTCCCTCAAAATTCCCCACGGAGACTTCTGTCCAGCACAGCACCCTAGCAGCTATGCTTTTAATTTTTTTATTTAACAATACAATAGACTCTTTAAAAGTGAGTTTTATGAGCTACCAGGAGAAAAACTTACAGGAGAACTACTTGGAAAAGACTGTCAATCTAATGGTCTTTTTAATTCCATTTAGCTCCATTCACAGCACTCTCTTCACCATCATCTGAAACAAACTCAGTTTAGTCGAAAACATTTTTTTTGAACTTGGAAATTGTATTTCCAGACCGTTCTAGGAGAAAACTTTGCAAATGTGATATTTTTTGCAAAGTGAAGACAGACAGAAAAGCTTTCAGTTTTCCAGTATGTTTGTGAATAAATTCCCTTACCTTTTTCCTCAAATAAAAAGACTAGTTATCTCCGTGGAGGAGACTCCCCACTACAGAAAACTGAATGCCTCATCGGCCATGTAGATTTCAGGACAGACAGTACATTGCCTGTAAACTTGAAGCTCAGATGACAGATGGAACCCAGATAAAGTGAGTGTGCCGATCACTGCAGAGAGAATAGACTCTGTAATTTGCATCTTGTCTTCCAAAAACGTTTGCTCCATTTTTGCCTTCACATTTACCTGAGCTTTAAACACAGGCATTTGAGGCCTGAACTTACATGAACTTTATTTTTTCAAGTGGAATATTTCTGTTTAGCTGGATTTTAGTTCTACATCTAACAAAATACAAACACTTCAGGGAAAGTGTGTCAATATTTCTGCTCCCTCAAAATTCACCGCAGAGGTTTCTGTCGTGTGCAGCACCCTAGCAGCTATGCTTTTAAAGTTTTTATATTTAACAATCTCAAGTGCCTCAAGTGTCTCTTTGAGGACTCCACTCTAACCCACGTTTCTGAGAAATACCTCCTCTTCCCCAAAGTGCTAGGCCATTTTCTAGTCAGCTAAGCCTGTTCCCCTTGAGCGACAGACAGGATGGGGCTTAGGGTCCTTCTTAAGGGGCCACATGCCCCAGGCACTGCAGAGGTAGGTTGACATTAGCTAGCCTGCACAAATATTTGCTTGCATCTTTGCCATTTTCAAACTCTGTCTCTCTTGTTTACTCTTCTTTGTCCCTGCCTATTATCTTTCTTTCTGTTAGTATGTAATCTTTCTATTCTGTGTCCTAAACTAAAGCACATTTGTTGTTCATTATCTGAAGGACTCCTTATTAATAGACATAAATAACATTGCTAGTGCCTTACACATAACTATAGTATCAGTATTGTTCATATGAGGTGCCCACCATGCAACAAAACACATTCTGTCTGGAGCCAAAAGCTTTTACTGCTGGGCATTGCAAGGCCAGTGTGCAGCTGACCTCCAGTTAAAGACTTCATTTGATCAGTTCTGTATGTAAAGATTTGCAGGAGTGGAAGAGGAGGAGGTCGAAGGAGTGACAGCAATGAAAAGCTGGCTTTCCTTACTTTCACATTGTTTTCACTGGAGTATTGTGAAATTCCATTGGGTAGGAGATGATCATGTCTTTTAGCCTGTGTAAATGGTTCTGGGTGTTTGTGGCATTGTACATGTCAACAGAATATTGCTTGAAATGCTTAAAAAACTGTTCTGGGATGGTAGAAGTAGGATGCTTACTAGCATGTGCTCTTTAAACAGGTTTCTGTAAATTTGAATAAGATCATGTTGAGGAGTTTGCGTATTTTCCCATTCATCTTGAACAGGAAAGGTTTCATTTCAAACAGTTCTGCTTGCTTGTACATTGAAGAGATTCACCACCACTGGGACTGAGACCTTATCCCTCTAAGGAGGATACCAGAGAAAACTGGTTTCAGCTAACTGATCTTGTGATGGATCTTAGGATTCATTTCTAACTGTGTCTTTAGAAGAAGGTGCAAAAATCCTCATGGACGATTGCTCAGAGAGGAAGTAGTTTTATCACCCTTATCTTGGGGTTTTGTAGAGTCCAGTATACTAATCAGCTGAGCCATTGAGTACTTTCCCATACACTGTGGAAAGAACCCATCTTGATGCTCATGCAAGCTCTCTAGCACTATACACAGCTCAAACCTTAAGCCTTTTTTTTAGTAGCAATTAATGAGAATCATGATGTAGAACTTAAAATGGTAATGAGCTTTCAGCATAATGAAAAGAGCTTGTAAAAGCAAGAAAAAGCGTCTGTGGGTCTCCAAGTCACATTGCTCCCCAAATAGAAAAGTAGATGTTAGCCTTGGCTGGAATGAGCCATATTGACTCATTTCATTTTGCACAAATCTGTTAAAGCACCCATAACCTTTATGTCATACAGAAAGATGATGCACTCATGTCTCCAGCCTCATAATCTAGTGTTCTTCTTATCAATAGCTTTGTTAATTTGGGGCGATAAATCAGTGTACTAATTTTGGCTTGATTATTTTTTCCTTTGTTTGCAGGTGCTTAATGTCTTTTAAAATGTACCAGTACAGAGTGATGTACAGTCAATGATTTAGGAGCCCAACAGATAGCTAATGCAGTTTGAAACTGTAGAAAATAATGTCTTTTTTATGTGCCTTAAATTATACTTGGGGCAATTTAGGTGAAATTCAACATAATTTCTCTAAATTAAAAATAAGTGCAAGTATATTATTTTGATCTTTCCCTCTCTCAATGAGTGCTAGCAAGAGTAATACCATTTTAAGGAGAGAATAAAACTCATTTTTTATGAGTAACCCGATTGCTTTTTTTGATGATTGTGTGACACTTTGCAAGTCTTACAAGTATCCAAGTGTAACAATGAAGCTTCTCTCTGTGTCAAAGATACCTAAGAACATGCAAGAGTTTGGAAGGCTTTTAAGCCTGGCCTGATAAGCAATTCATGAATATTGTAGCTACAGTATGCTCCTCACTGTTAGCTGAATTGATATGTTGAATAGATGTCCAGTTTTATGCATCTGAATTGAAAGTAAACTTCATTTGTGGGGGAAGAGGGAAGAAAGCATCATTCAGAAGAAGAGACTTTGTTTTTGAAATAATTTTCTTTCTTTTAACATATATAGAACATTCATCTATTTGAAGTCTGGCTCCCAAATATAACAGGTTTTATCTCAGAGGCAAGAAAAAACATGGTAATTTAAAAAAAAAAACAAAACATAAAAACTGAACAACCAAAACAAAATATATTTTAAACTGTTTCCAAGTTTTTCAGTTGTTTGGGCATAGGCAGTACCTACATTTGGGGTCTAATGGAGAGTCGGGGATATTACAGTATATCTTTTCTTTTTCTCTGATTTTGTTTTATGAGCAAAATTTGCCCCTACCTCGTTAAACAAACATATATTCTCACAAACATGTTCCTTTTGCCTTTCATGGCTGTAGCTTGTCATTCTCAAATTTGTTGGCTCACTACTCTATTGACTTCTTAAAAAGTTGGAAACGTTTGAAAAAATAAAAATTCTTGCTCTCACCAAACAACTTTGAGAAACTCAGTGGGGGTTTTCAGAGGTGTTGGTATAAGGAAAATGCCCAATTTGCATTATATGTCTAAAGGATTTGTGAGATTAACTTCCTTACTCAGCTTTGAAAATCCTGCCTTGAAGACTCAATCTCACAATTCAGTATGAGGAAGAGGAAGAAGGTCACAGGTTGCCATGTCCAGGATACAGACATATCCAGGTACCTATATCATCACAGTGGTCAAGTACCCTGCGATGGCTGTTAGAACAGATCTCACAGAATCGCCCTGTTCCTGAAGCCACTGAGAAAAATGCTTAGCAGGCAGCTGGGAGACATTAGAGCACAGCAGGGTATTTTGTTCCTAAACCCTTGACTGAGACTGATCACCTAATGAATGTGGGGCTTTGTCCTCCCTATCTAATGCAATTGTGGATGTGCTTGTAAGTAGCTAATTTTTTGATGTATTGGACATGGATGGCTCTCTTGCCAACCTATACATGCAAGCTATCTCCGTAACTTGAAGTTATGTATTTTTTGATCTACCGAATGAATAAAAGAAAGCAACCCTTAGAAGGAAGCCCGGACTGCAAGGCTGCCTACGAGAAGCTACTTGTGAGAATAAGGTTTTCAGGAAGGGAAGGGGGGAGATAAAGAGTAACTCTTCCAAACGGGTTTACAAAAGAGATACAGTGCACCATATTATCTAACAACGCCCTGCCTTTTCACTCAGGGAGACAGACATTAAGGTACATTAGTCCTATCATTTGTATGTCTGTAAATATCAATAAAGTATGTTATTTGGCATTCACATTTACACAATGAAGGACGAGGACTGTCCTTTTCAGGAAATTTCACAGAGCCATTCACAAACAAAAGCTCAGTAATTTAATCTTTCAAAAGCTCAATAATGCTAAGTTCAAAATTGCAGGTTTTAAACTAATGTACCTGATAAGTAATGATGACAGAATTTAAAAGGTCCATTATTTGGTAATCTAATATTCCCAATCCCAGTTATCTGGCAAAGAGAATACTCTCCCTTAAACAGCGCTAATGTGTTCACATCTACATTAATCTCTTAGGGAGAAAAGAAGCATTCTTTACGGGCTTTATCTGTTTCCAAATGTCTGACTCCACAAGGAGCCATTTCGCACTGCTGATGAGGCTATGTAAATGACTCAAATGTCTTTGTACGATAGGTGCGATTTCTTACCATACACGCGATACCATACTACCGAGAGGCACTCCCTGGCCAGCCAGCCTTCAGTGTTCGTTTACATGCTGTGCCTAGTGCCTTTGAATCCTCTGCTGCTTCTCCACTCAAAACCAAACATCATGCTTACGGGTTTGCTCCTCACCTGCTTTTCTTGCATGATATGCTGCTTTTCTGTGCAGCACAACTCTCTTCTTCCCATCCGCACCCCAGAGTCCCGAGGCCGTGGTATCAGTGTGACAAGATTCAAAAGGGCAGAGCTTAAAATAATTGTGCCTCTCCTTTCTAGGAAATTGTATAGGGTAATATACAAAAGAGTTAGGATCAGGTATACCACAACTGCCCATGGACTCTGAATTCACACAAGGGTGCGTAGGGTGGCATATGGAAATGGAGTCACTGTATGTTTTCCTTGGTCTTGCAGGCAAGGCTCCTTCCTCTCAGCTTACCTGCTCTATAAATTTCTCAGCTTGTAGCTCAGCTCTTTAAATCTCATTACTAGACAAGGTTTTGGCCTCAAATAAGCCTGAGTCTGCCCTGTTCCATTCTAAATTCAGGCTGATACAGGACTTTTTGAAGTGTGTGTGCAATAGAATAAAGGCAGTCACTATTTCAGGAATATTGTACTTTTTCCTGGCTGAATTTTTCAAACCCTCGTCCAAGTAGAACATACATAAGTACACACAGAGTTCTTTGTTTCTTATGTCTTACTCTATCTGGATTTTCAGAACTTAATGACAGACACCCCAAAGTGACTCAGAAGGAAACTTTTCTGAATCATTAAGTATATCAATATAAAAGCTTCATTTGCAATGCTGCCTAGAGCAGTGAAACAATGCAATTTCCCTCTAGATCTATGGAGCAGCATGTAAATATACTTGGCGTAGTGCTGTAAAAGAGTTCTGAAGGTGGTGTTGACTCAAAATTTTTTTGTACAATTCAAAGAGAAGGATAAATGGTCAGAATTGTGGTGTTGTTGAGAAAATGTAGTTGTTTACAGTGTCTGCAGGCTATTGGTTTGGGAAAGTAGTTGAGTGGAAATTGCTTTTAAAAAAACAATCCTATCCTGAGTCAGGAAAGAAAGTCTCACGTTCACATGTGAAAGCAGCTCTGTTTAAATTTAAAGAGTGAAATGAAAGGTCCAATTCAAGGTATAGTAGCTATATGTGCCTAATGGAGTTAGTGCTATGAATCAAGAAAGAGTATATATTAAAAAAATATTAAATTGCGTATTAAAATTATTAAAAGAATATGTCACATTCAATATAATTAGATATTATGAATGCAGTGTCTGAAATAAATAGATACGGTATACTTGTATATGTAAGACCATTAATTTCAAGGTATGCTTTTGCAGCTTTGGGGATTTTTTTTGTTATCCTTGGAGTAAAGGAAAAAAAAACTACTTCTAAGAATTTCAGAACAGCATAACCTTAGGAGAATGTCATATAAAATACATCCCCAGGAAAGCTGAGAGTTGTCTCTGGCTGGATCACACACACAGAAAAACTATTGAGGTCAGTTCTACGGTGGAACAGCAACAAAACTGATCCCTCAAAGCAGATGGATGACAATAGCTAGTCATACATGGCTGATTCAAAACAACATGCCGCCACTGCTTAAAGGGCAGAATGTCTTACTAGCAACTGCTGAAAGCTGGGAGCTGCATTTGCTGCTGATGTGGATGCTGCCTATGCAAACTGGGTCTAGGAATCCAGTAAATACCAGTTGGTCAAAGAACAGGATTTATTTCAATTAGGAAAATCATCATGATGGGGAAATTAACACAGCCATTCCTGTGACACATATGTGACCCTCTGGAAGCTAAATTTACTGTGGAAAACAAATGCCTCCACATACTAACTAAGCCATACATTCAATAACTGGCTTGAGACTAACTAGCAGTTATCAGCCAGCTCCAGGAAAGCTTTGAAGCAAGTGTTTAAATCTGCATTCATATTTTAGTGTTTTGTTGAATCATGGCAGGGGCAGCATGTTATTAGCATGACGTGTGTAACCCTTGTGGAAACATTCAACTTATGCATATACATATTCAACTTATGCATATACATACAACTTATGCATATACAATATAATATCTAATTATATTGAATGTGACATTACAATGCCAGATGTAATGCCCTGCCTGCCAGCTGCAGTATCTGCTGCAACTGAGTGTACAAAAGGCACAAACTTGAGAAATGTTTACTGACTCCCTAGTAGCATTTTACTCCTGTTTTTCCTCTGTGGAAGTCTACAGGGAAAGCTGGCCCTTTTCATCCCATTTGGCACATTAGGCATTTATTTGGTGATGTTTGAAAGGTTTTGAAAGATTGCAATACATTTTGCTTGTAGCTGTATGATTCAGAGTGCTTGTCATTTTCACCGAAGTCATCTCAGTGCCACACGTTACATGGGAAAATCAAATCCTGTGTATGTGCCACTGAACTAGGAGAACCTGCAGAATATTCTTTGTGTTTCTCCGTTTTATTCTGACCCTTCAAAACCAGGGAGTGCTCAGTTCCCACCTGATATATTGTATCTGATTGCCACAGATAAATTGATCTTTATCTACAAAAAGAGATCTTTTCTTCTGCTCGCGTGAAAGCATCTTCCCAAATGATGTTTAAATAGCTGTATATTGAAGAGCCTTTGCAATATCAGTAATTAAAAGTAAATGGGTCAGAAGGTTTGTTAGGTGCTTTCTGTATTTCTAGGTAATTCCCCTTCAATTCCAAACACTACCTAACAATTAATTTTCTGCCTTTAATTACTTCGTTAGTATCTCGGCTTTTCCTTTCTTTCATTGTTTCACTGCTTTTAAAAAGCTCTTTTCAATATGTTTGTTTTGATTCATTCTGCTGTTAAATGTCAGACTTTGCTCCAGTTTAGTTCAGCTAGCCATCAACTCAAGCATACATTTCATTTTTTAGGCTGGTCTTTCTGTCCTTCTAACAGATGACAGCCAGTATCCACAACTCAATCAAAAACCTGTTCCAGGCCTGCCTTAAAAAGTCTGGATTTCTCTCCAGGCTTGTGGATTTCCCCCCTTCCTTTCTTTTCTCCTTTGAATTTGCTCTACAGGTCTTTAGCTCCAGCTAGTGGCTTACTCCAAAATGCAAATTTTGTCCAATGCCTTCAAAGAAAGCAGAAAGGTGGGTTTAGTTGTAATTCTGAAGCGTGTGTTGAGAGGGAGAATTATTCAGAGGCGTTAGTCCTTCCTGGCTAATTTGAGTTAACCCACGAATTCTTTAAAATGTAATAAATATACTCCTTTTTCAGATTACAAGCTCCTGTGTTATCACATTGGGCCAAATTCTGCCCTCAAGTGTAGACTTGTATAGCTCTTCTGGACTTCAAAAGGAGCTGCACATAGGTGTCTTAAAGCAAAAACCCAGATGTTTTATCAAATAAAAAGCTTTACCTTAGCTCCTACTTTGACTCTGCACCCTTCTTATTGAGAGCTGGTGTAGCCTTTGTACGATGTGCAAAAACAAACTAGAAAGCCTTTATTTTTAAATAGGGTTTGAGATTTGCACCCACTTTTGGTGGGATCCCTTTTTTCTTGGTACTTTGTAGTGCACGTGGATCTTTTCTGGGTCTGGGAGCCCCATGCTCAGGCTGGACACCGCTGGTGACAGAAGACCCTCTTGTGTGACCTCCTTGGCAAACTGTCCCCTGGAGGAGCACAAGAAAGAAGCTTTTGGAGGTTCCACTGGAAAGAGGGGTGAGTGCCCCCGCTGAAAATCTCTCTTAGGTGAATTTGGGCTATGGTTCTGTAGATGCAGCCGTGTCTTGCTTTGGTAAATCTGCAGTCACAGGCAGGGAGTGTTTGAGAGAATCTGAATACTGGGGTGGAGCAAAGCAAGTTGTTTCCCTATGAGAAGAGAAATAAGTTTTTCCGGTGACAAGTGATTGTGTCTTAATTCAATTAATTCACACAGGCTGCCCTAATCTTCAGAATGTTAATTTTAAATGGTAAAAACAAAATGGAGTTTAAATTCATAGAATCCCACACATCACTTTCTCCTTGGTTTTCAACTGGAAGTTTAATTGAAAGTATCATTTCAAACTCTCTTCTTTCCCTCACCCCCCGCCCCCACTCCAAGAAGAAGTACGTATATCCATACTCTGTGGGATGAAAGCACATGGGCAGACACAAGTCAAGCTTTGTTGTGTGACTCTTGGCGCTGGCACCAATACAGATATGGCTGCCTTGGCAGAACTAGAGGAAACCCATTTGAATTCTGCAATCCTCTTGTTTGAACCCAAAGACTCAAATGTCTGTTGTTTGTTCAAAGACTTTTATTGTTTCCATTTCATTACTTGGTGAACTGGATACTGGGATAGGAGTGTCTACAGTCTGTTCATATTGACTGTCCGTCTAAGATACCAGATAACATGATAATGCATTCCTGGGTTTCACAAACTTTGTCACTTCTGCCATAAAACCCTGGCACCTAGTGTAAATAAATATATCTGGAATACAGTAAATTCAATCCAGGTCTCTCTCCAAGGGCAGTAATCTGTTCTTGAAGGCCTAACCTTCCTCATCAGTCAGAAATCGTGCTAGTCCTACACTATTGATTCAATCCTTTCTTGAAGGTGAGAAAAGCACCAGAGTACATGAAGAGATTTTATGTCAACATCTCAAATGTAGCTTTTGCCATAGCTGAAGCCTGCAAACTAAACAACGTATATACTGTGCAACACAGAGAATACCTGTACGTGTTCTGCCGTGATACAGATACAGCTGTATCTCTGCTTTGTCTGTTTATATACCTCTGCACAAACTCACGTATACACACAATTTATGTGTGTATATATATTTATACAAAAAAGTATGCATCTGTACACACAAGTTTGTTGGATTCCTTATCTCTCACAAACACTTTCATTTATTTCCAAGATAAATGTTCAGAGAGTGGCAGAACACGTAGAATTGTTAAGCGCTTCCCAAGGTTCTGTTGTCAGCGAGTGCAATGTTATACCAAAGGAAAAAAAAAAACATATTAGTGCTGTAATTTTCTACCGAGTGCACCAACAACACTCTGGGGACCCATGCATAAGTCGATTGATCCACTAGGTCAGGGACCTTAAAATATTTGAAATTGTTCTTCAGAAAAATAAAATAACCCACACTTTTTTTGAATTACTGTGGTCTTTCAAAGTCCATATAAAGTATTACGCAAGGAAACAAAGCTATTTTACCAGGCAGGCAGATATTCCAAATTACTGGTTCTTAACAAGCATGGTAATACATCAGTCAAAAGCAATAAATTTAAACTTAATGAAATCTCAATTTGCCTACAGTGCATTTCACTTTGACATTTTCTACATTGCCACGGTGCTTTGATAAAGTTTTTTAAAATGCAAAGAAAGTGGCTGTAAGGCTAAAGAGCAGACTTGGTGCCATTGTGCCCAATGGAACATTACAGTACTTAAGTTCCATCACTATATGCCCTGTGGCAGACTAAGCCTGAGTGCTAACATAGGTTCAGTTTTCATTATCATCATGTGATTATCCATTTTACTGCATTTAACTGATAATACAACTACCAGCTCACCTTAAAAGAATTAGCTTGGAGGTTTCATTGCTTTCCAAATGGAATTCATTTGACAAACAAATGACAATTAGCCCAGTCTCCCTGTTCTGTGTCAGGATGGTTTTTGATTGAACCTAGACCAATTTACAATTTTTAAATGAGTTTAGACATTTACATTTAAAATGTCTAGAGGAAATTAGCCTTGGGACATCTAACAGCCAAAATGCTTTTTGAAGTTGATTATTATTTGATCTAGTACCCTCTACCTGTACATTTTGTTCTGACTTCAAAGTTTTGGAATGAAAATGCCACCTACACCTCAAAGCATAGGGAAAAACTTAAAAGCAGTTTTACTCATTATGTTATGCAAAGAAACCTATATTTTAATATTCGTTTAATATGGTTAGTTAGCTTTAATGACACCAGTTTGACAGTGTCATAGTTTTCGAATATAAGACATTGATTGAAGTTTCCTGTGCTTGCCGGGGTTTTTTTGTAGAACGAAAGAATATCTTTTGAAGGTGAGATTCATATGCCCCACACTACCATTCTGCCACAGATAGAAATGTAATCATTTACAGATGAATGCATGTCTTTGTACAGAGTCAAAAATATATTGTCATTTCTATATTATTCTGTGTATCAAAATCTTTATTGATGTTTGTTTTCCTGCATACCAAATTTGTCCAACTATATTTATATTGGTCTTAAAGCAGGAAGGCCTCCTTATGAAAAAAGGGTTGTCAGCAATTCCATTATAAATATGCAGGCTCAGATAACACAGCCATGAAAATTGGGCTGAAATTAGGCACATGGTATCTCAGCCTTGAGGTAATTTGGATCATACTATTTTTATTTTGTATTATTAATTTATGCATTTTTGTAAAGTTAGAAAACTGTACATTTGGCCACTGTAAAATTATGAGCATAAAAATAAGTGCTGTTGCTTTTCTGCATTCTGAGTGCTTAAAGCTCCACTTGACGCCTATGGGAGTCTTATGACTTTCAGAAATAGGTCTGGTTTATTTTAACGAAATCACTATTTAGCTTTCAAGCAGTAATGGTCACTTGGGAAGTATTTTTAAAAAATGTTTCATGACTTTCTGATATACGTACTTTTTATGAGCATACAATGTTCTCCACAAAGTATGCTCTTCTATCGTGTATAAATATAATTTTCTTATAACAGTTCATACAAACCCTACTCAACAGGATTTTAGGCTTCTGAGGTCTTAAGTTAAGTGTCCAAATACAGTTGAAAGCAAATGAGATTTTGGGACAGGCTCTGTTGGAAGCCTAAGTCTGACCAGCAGCACTAGTGTTTTCTCATCCCATGGTTACATTTGCAGAATCAAAGGAACCAAATTTTCTTGAGGAGTGAAACAATTTGTATCATCATACTACTACTGACTAACTTTCAAGTAGTGTCAACTCCTGTGGGTGTCTATGTGATATCAGTTGCCGTTGTTAAAAAAAAATCTGCTTTACTACATGCACAGAATACTGATTTTTGCCAGTCCTTGGCAAATGTCCAGGCTCAACTGGGATCCATAGGTTGGGTGTTACTCTACATTTGTCATCTGAGAGAATTGACCCAGTAGACGTAAATATCAAGCCAGATCCATACAAATGTAGTGGGGGCTGATGATTTTAGAGGGAACAAGATGATGATGACACCCTCCTCTTACCTACTTAGAGCAGCCTCCCCAAAATAAGGTGATGGATCACTTTCTTTGAGAGTCATGACAAAGTGTCCTTCCCCCTTGTCACCAGGAAGGATTTAGGATAAACTTATGCCTCTTTTGCCAACTCCAGAGGCTGACCACTTGGCTTACTGTTTTTGTGCATTCCCTCTGCAAGGCATGTAATTCTGCTTCTGCTTTGGATGTGAAGCCTAAATGCCTAGTTTAGATTTCCAAATTTTGCTGTAAGGGCTCAGTGATTAAAAAGTAAGTGCATGAATCTTAGGCAATTTTGTAACTAATGAATTTTTTGGACTTGAATCGTGGTCTTCCGTGGGTTAGTCCTTGAAGAGGACAAAATCTTTCGCCTGAAACATTTCCTTGAGTGAAGATTTCTTAGAAGTAGAGAAAATGTAAATCAAATCATGACCTGGGAAGAACCCTTGGGCAGATTGTGTCGGGCCTGCAATGACAGGGACTTGAAAATGTGAGCAAATTTCAGCAGATCCAGGTCTGTCTCAAAATGGATCATTACAATCAGCTCGAGGTGATGCTGCCATAGTCTTTCAGAAATAGTTATTTATATATTTTCTATGTCTGCTATACTCTAAAGTATGTGCAAGTGTGATAAATACACTTCAGGTGTGCTTGTTGAGCAAACAAACACCCCAGGGATGGAGGTCAGAGACCAGCTCTCCTGGGAAATCTTTAACTATTAAATTCAAAATCTGTAATTTTCTACAGCCTAAAAAGCACATCTTTAAAAGTAAATACCAAGATCCTCAAGTATGAAAGTGTGAGTCTCTCTAAACAAGGGTGGAAGTGCAGTGGGTGGACTGAAGGTACTGGAAAATCAGAGTGACTAGTCCTTCTGGTAACATCATTTAGAAAAATACTCGTTTTGCATTCCAGCTAAGAGACCAACAGTTGGGTTTCTCACTTGGGAAACTCTTTTGCTTGTAGTACATGCAATAATTTCTGATAAATTTTAACAATTTCTTCTCATCAATTCAGAGAATTTAAGTCTGGATTTCAGTTTGGTTTTTGTTTGCATGAAAATTTGGATGTGAGGAAATAGCATGCGTGGCAGTGTTCCTTTTCTGGCAGCTGCAGGATGTAGCCACCTGAGCATGAAATGCTCTGTGTCTTCAGGGATTCCTGCTCTCATTGCTCACGCATGTGATACAGGTATTTGGAGCATGAAGAAATGGGAGGGGGGAGATGTTGAAGATATTTAGATCTAAACATGCTGCTGTAGAAAGAAAAGGCAGTATTTTTGGAGGAAAAAAATGGTGGACGCCTAAAGCATGGAGCTCACTGACTTCCATGCTCACAGACACCTTTCTCCAACTCCCTGTACCAGCCCAACCTCACACAAGAGCACACGACTCAGAGAGAGAAAGAGCAGGATGACTTAGTACTTCTAGAAAAAGTTGGGTTTCATTTATTATTTATAAATTTAATTTTGTACATATCTTTAGGGACATTAAGAGATTAGTAGTCATGCAGTTTGTTCTGAGCATTAATGCTAATCCTCAAAGATAGGTGAAGGATAATTTCATTAGTTTTTATGAAGGTTTGGAATAAAACTAACCATTCAGTCAACAGTTTGAAAGGAAACATTTAGTGCTGTGCTCTCTGCTCCCTCAGCAGGCTCTGCCTCTCACAGGAATGCGTCAGCACAGACTGGCATCTCAGCATTAAGGGTACATTCCTCAGACGTTATTTTATGTAAAATAGGTGGGTCCCTCTTTCCTAAATATGTCATATAAAATCATTGACATGACATACAGTAGTTCAGGAAGGGAAGCTAATCTAGGAAATAGAGGGATACAGACTATTGATGCCAAAATCAGCAATTACATTGTATGAGATCTCATGAATAATTCCTGAGCTGTGATTTAACATTAATCTGAGTGTTTAGTAGAAAGCTGGGCCGACACCAATAAAATGCTGACTGATTTGTTTTAAAATAGTGCTCCTTCAGTCTTCACTACACTGCTTTGAAATGAATGCTTTTCGGTGTTGCCTCTGTAAAACACAGACAGATGCACTCATGTGACTGCACGCTCAAACTCTACCATTATTTTTTTGCCTTCATTTTGGGCTGAAATCTTTTCCTTGTACAGTATTTGATACTAGCCATGATTTAGGCAAGTGGGCTTCATAACCCAGAGCTTTTCCTCCCATGGAAAATCTTATCAAAATAGGACTGCTTAGTACTGGATGGTGATATTGCTATGTATGTGTATTTCAGGTGCAAAGAGGAGGAGGCCGGGTGTGGTGAAGCAAGCAGGAGATTACCCAACCAAACATTAGGAGAGTTTAGTGTGTTACAGTTGCTTCTGCATCATTAAATAATGCTGCTTTCCGATGAACATCAAAGGATGATAAATGAATAGGTGAGTGAAACAGTGATGACCATCTTAGAAGACACCATACATTTATTCTGAAGCACTACTACCTGTGCCCAGGGAATGCTGTACATACAAGCATCTCCCACCTCATTCGCAGCTTCTGCCTCTGTAATAATGGCTTTGCCACTTAATAATGGTAAAGCACTAACTGAACACATTTGTCTCATCCATTAGCATAGCATGTCTGTTCAATAGAAATCCTCAGCCTGAGGTGCTCACACATATCTCCTATATGCTCTTTTTAGGAGTTAGGAAAAAGGGTTGTTCTGTACAGAGCCAGAACTGGCGTTAGGATGATTGTTCTGCAATGACTACAGAGCGGTCATGTAGTATGAGCCTATCCAGAAGAAACTGCTGGTATATGTCTTTCCTAAACATTACAGTGAAAAACTGTTTCTTCTAAACACCTGTTTCAAAACAGTGATCATTTCTGGGGAAGTCAGCAATCTCAGTAAGAAGTGACAGTAACTCACTCTTACCTTTTGCATACCTACTTGCTATCAAGTACAATCTGTACAGCAAAAGGAGTGAAGCTGCATAAGGGGCATGTGTTCTCCATGGCTATGTTGGATCGTTCCAGAAATAATGGACTTAATGTGTAGCTGTATGTCCTATATATCTATATTCATCAGGAAAACTACAATAGCAATACATTAGGCTGCTTGGGGAGATTGTTGAATCTTATCGAAGGGGTTTTTTTGATTGTTTTTTTTTTAAAAAAAACCAAGCAAGGCAAGCATCTCTGTGATCTGATTTCTGTTTCGGTTCTGTACTCTGATGAGCATTACATCTCATGAATTTCCTCAATATGGAGATCATGAATCACCAAATCAGCCCTGGCTCTATCAGCTGAGTGAATGCAGTGGAACTGGAGAATAACAAGGAGGGCTGCAGTCTTCTGATCTCAAAAGGAGATTTTTTTACAAACACACTAATGAATGCTTTCACATTACAATGTTTTATATTGTCTGGCACTTAAGGAATAACCCAGTGTCAATGCTAAAACAACTTTGGCTTGAATAGACCATGCAAAATATGACGCTCTTTACAAAGAGGGGGATTTCCAACTAAAAAGCACTTTACAGCACTGTGCACCAGCAAGTGTGGGTGGATTGTCTAGTTTTTGTCTTCTGATTCTAATTGTGCTGAAGGATAAATAACAGTAAGGAACAGGATCTTCATCTGAATGTCTTGTTTCTTCTTCATATATTTGTTTATAGAACTACCTGGACATGACCAAGTACCCTGGCATTAATCGTGTGTAGAGGTATTAATTCAGTCTCCCCATTCCTAATATCAATATTGACGTATTATGCGCAGTGGTTTGCATTTCTGTTGATATACTAACCTATTCTGTCTTGTCTGATCACCATAGCAGGAGGGAAAGACAATAAAATGAAGCAGGAATATAAAACAATCTGCTAGCTGAAGAGCCAGAAGACTGAGAACCTCTCTAAATGGGGTAAGAGAGGAACCATTTCCACTCAGTAGCTACTGATTAAGACAGAGTGTAAGAGATATATGTGATGGAGGAGAAAGGTAATTCTGTAAGATAGCATCCTGTCTGGGAGAATGTTTGCTGCCCTTCGCCTTCAGGGTTCATTCACTGTTCACTGTTCCCTCATTGTCTGCACAGGAATTATGGTGTAATAGCTGAGGATAAAGCTCCAACCCCCAAAAGAGATGCTTTTCTTGCTTTACTTCTTTGAAGCTTTGTTTCCAGTTTTGCAACCCAGTGCTTCACCCTTTACTTTAATGGAGCATCCTTGCCTTTTTTGAGACTTACACAGGAATGAGCGTGGTGCTGAAGTGAGCTGACAGGCATAGTGCGCTCTGTTCTTGCACATCCATTTCCAGCTGGCCTGACTTGCTCAGAGTGCTTCCTGCCCAGGAGGTGTTTCAGGGCTCTCAAGAGCTCCAGCACATGATGTTCACCAAGCTGGATGCTGCACCAGCAGAGATGAATCTCCTTTGGGGCACTTGCCAGTATTTTTTGTTGGCAAATGAGAGCCTGGGAGAAGATGGCTTAGCAGGGCATGTTCATGATATGGATGGGTTTGAAAGTGATAACCCTTCTTGGGGACAATCCAACTATAGGGCAGGCACTGGAGTTCATGGGCTTTTTAAGATCTTTTCAGAGCTGTTGGAGAGACTAGCTCTCAAGGTCCCTCCCTCTCTTTTTATATAAATCTTTGTTACTATTATTATTTTCTCCATTCTCGACTCATGATATAAAGCAGCCTCAGGACTGATCCAAGTTTTATCTCTTGATAAAATTCCCTGGAGTTCTGTTACATTAGAAGTGTCATCATAAAGAATATCCTGAATATATCACCTATTACTAGTGGCATACACTGGCATTTGGGAATCCTAGCACTAATAATTATATCATGTGATCCTCACAGATATGCAAGGACAAGCTGTCTAATCCAGGAAAGAAAGGAGAAAAGCATACAGTTGTCAATACTTAGACTTAAAATTCTTTATACATTTAAAGTGTGTAGTTGAAATATAGGTAGTTGAGTAAATGCAGTGGCTGTTACCCAGGGAAAAGTTTAGACATTAAAATTAATGAACAAATCTATGTTTGTAGTTTGCAAAATGAAAGAATATATGGTGTCAGAAGAGGTTTTATCTTCTGTATATATTTTTTAAAAAATGTAATAAATACAAAGCAAATAGCATTGGTTTATCCAAGGGAATATTGAAATCCATTAGGAATGCACTTGGAGTAATCTGATTCAACAAGTCAGTATATTTCTTTCAAAAACGTAATAACGGTACTACATTGTGCAAGATGAAGGTTAGATTACATTTTTTGCCAGTGCAATAATTCCCACATCATAAATTCTGATGAAATTATATCAATATATAAAGCAAATGGATGTCTGACCCACCATCGTTTTCTAGTTCTCAGATGTAGAAGCTGACATACAAGTAAATCCCCAGCTGCTTTGTGCAATACTATTACAACTGTGCCATTGCCTGGGAACTGTTATTAGCTATCTTGACCAGAAGCGGCTGTTAGATTTTGTGGTCTCTGCTCTGAATATTAATCTTTGGCATACAAGAGTCCTTATTGTGGGGAACACTTGGAAATGGTAATACTAAATTGCTTTATATTTGCAGGATTTGATTGCTTCAGATGATATAGGTCTAGCTGGTGGGCCTCTCTTACTGCTTGTATTTCCAGATTATAAATCATTCCTTTGACAGGGTATCTGCCATAACCAGTTCTCAGTTTCCGTAGTGTCCTTCTTTATATTACAGCTGGCAACTAGTCTTCTGGGCCATGCACTTTTTGCATAACTTACAAGAAAAAAAGCAAAATTGAAGCTTTTATATATATCCTAATTTTTACGTCAGATGTCAGTGAATATGTGAAACTAAGGTATGGGGTACAGATTTGGAAAGAATGCATGCTATTTTACCAGTTATGTTACATTTTAATAGCCATGCCATGATCAAGCTCCAGTATTAATGACTGAACTTGAAGGACCTTGTAAATGGCCAAAAATGCTTAGGGTAAAACAAAGCCAACATATTATTATTAGTGCTGTTCTTGACATCATGAAGCCTTTTAGAGGAATAAAAGCTCACAGTTGATCTTGCAGGTTAGCTTAGGGTAAAAAGTTTGGGCAGTGTTTAAAGTATGTGACAGGAAGAGTTACATTCATTTAGGATGTTCTGTTAAAGCAGCATAACAATATTCTCAGAAATAGAGAAGAAAATCATTACAGTTATGCTTCTCTGTTCATTGAAGAATGGTGATGTTAAATTGGAAAAAATAATCAAAAAGAATTATTGTTCATGATCTTACAGTTAAAATTTAGGCTATAAACTATTAAATACAATTTCACAGTTTTTAATCATTGTTAATGCGGAGTCTTGGATAACTCTTTGCTGTCTCATTATGCCTTTGTGAGATTAAGACCTCAATGATATTTAACCCACTATCACATAAAAATGCCTCAATAGGTCTTTAAGAATATATACAAGATTTTGAAACTTCCTAAGTTTTGGGTTTTTTTTTTCCCAAATGTTTCTCATTAACCTGTCATTTCAGACAATTTCAGGAAGTTCCTGAATACCAAATTATTGATTATATCAGAAATATCCTGATTGCTTTCCAGAAAGTCACAGTAGCAATGATATAATAATTAAACAGAAAAGTATTTGGGTGTAAAACAAACAAGTAGTGTTAAACACAAAGATTTTAATGAAATTTTCAAAAGAGTTTTTTTCCCCGAACATTCCCAGTGAAAGTGGAGGGAATTTTTTCAATGAAAAAATGCTTCAGAGAATATTTTTGCTTTTCAAAAATTGTGTATGAAATTAGGAAAATAGTTTTAAATTATAAACAGAACTTTTTTACAAGAAAAACTTCAGTTTTTCTTTGGGAATTGAACTGAAATTATTTTTCTATAAAAATATTTGCTTTTAAGGAGAAACCACAATATCATCAAAATTACATTTTGAAGAAAATCAAACATTGATTAGCCTTATAAAATAAAACATCAATGTTCTCTACTTGCAAATAATCATTTACTTTCAAAGAAACATTAAAATATCTTTGAAATACACTGTGTCCTACAGCATTCAAATGCAGACACAGTAGGAATCTGACTCATCAGAGATTTTCCCTATGTGCTGATTCTGTGATGGAAAAAGCGAAGGGGGAAAAAAATCATTCATCCACACACCCCATAATTCAGCACACAAACCCTGCTACACTCTTCCCAAATCACAGCAAAGATTTAACAGTGAAATACTGTAGCAAGGTCTCATGTTACCAGGATTTATTGTTTTCCAAAATATACTATGGAGCATTGACTAGAATGCCAAGAAGTTCAATTAGAAATAAGAGAAAGAAAAGTACACCTGTTAGTTTTGAGGAAAGCATATTTGGGGATTCAATTGGCTTTCCAGCGTGCTTATGTCTCAGGGAATTCCGAAATTCCTCTCCGCTCTTTAATAGCTAATGTTGACCCAAGACAAGTTAATGTTATATTGATATCAGAAAGATCAAGCTGGTGCTGATTTTGACAATGTGATAAAGGGCTCACTAAGCGTAAGTGGTTTGTAGAGGAGGCAGGTTTTCTCATGTGTTAGGGCTATGCTTGTCTGTCTCCTACATCTGGGAGGCATATCTCAGTATGTCACCTACTTCTTTTCACAAAATAATATGTGCCTGATCTTGCAACCATTACTGGTATAAATTTGTACACATGCCTAAAGCAGGACCGTTCAATCAGTAAATGCTATTTGCCTGAATCCCAGTAGTGGCCAGCAAGGCTACTATTTCATCCTGAAATTCATCCCTGTACAGCAGGTCGGCATTAGGCCCAGTGCTAGTACCTACATCGGTCTTCAGTTCGCACTGGAGTCGCACAGTGCTGGAGCTCAGCACAGACATTGGCATATGCTGTGCCTAAAGCAGGGAGACTCTCCCCTGAATTCTGATACATTGCATTGATCGGCACAGGTCAGGATATTACGTACCTTCATTTCAAGTGCCCAGCACAAAAATCCTTGCTGGTATGGACACTCCAGTCAAGCCCAACGCTGCTGTGTTGCTCTCCAGCAACTGACAGAGTCCATTGATCAGCAGAGTTGCATCTGGCCCTCACTTTTATTTGGGGGAAAGCTGGAATTTGCTTATATCATCCACCTGAGAATTTACACGCTGAAGCATCACTAACAGCTGTAGATAAAGACACAAAATTTTTTATGGTATGAACACCATTATGTATCCTATGAGATGTGAATGCCATGCTGTATTAGACGAAGATTGCCTCGTTCATGAAAGAGTAAGGGACTGTGGCAGTGTAGAGGTAAAATTACTTGTGGCTATTTCTTATCCAAATTGAGATTTTTCCTGGACTCCATGACCCAGCTGCTTGTTTATTCCATCACTGCTGAAGATGTTAACTGCACGGCATAACAGTCTGCCTTATATAAATGCTGCTTATTTTCCAAAAGCTGAGTATACAGTGAACAACGTACAGGGGTGGTGAGGTAGACTTGACTATTGCAGAAAATTTGCTGAACCAATTTCTGCTGAGACAGATTTATGCATATGGCTGGTATATCAATTTATTTTGGATCCTTTCTGGATTCACAGAGCAATAATAAGAGATACAGAGAGAGAATCTAGGTTATCTCAACAGTCAGGAATAATAACACTGGATGTGATACTACAGCTAAATGTTACTGTAGCGACTACCTCTTTTTTATAAATTGCCCCAAAAGCTTTGCACATAAGGAGGATGTGGGCTTGGGAGAGGACAAATAAAGAATATGTGTAGACCCCTTACACATTGATTGGAGACCTTTAAATCAGTGACTGGTGAGAAATCCCATCCCAATTGGCTAGGAAGCATGGGAAAACATAGGAATTTTAAATTCCTTAGACATTTGAGAAAACAGAAATGATATCCTCAAGGAAAGCGGTTTAAAGGAGCAGCAAATTTTGTCCTTTACATCTGGTTAAGTGGAAATAAAAAACGGTGTTTGTTCACAACAAATATAGGATGTGAAAATGTTCCTGTACCACATGACTTACAGTAATCTAATAATAAACCTTGTGGAAGATGTTAATATTGCAGGAATTTAATTTTGTTTATCCGGGGCAGAATATGCACTAATTGCCTATTTAATCATGTTTATAATTAAACTCGTTATAACAATGATTCACGCATCAGCTTCTCTAATTACACAGGCAGGACAGTATTATTTCCTCCTTACAGTTCTCTCATTTAGTCTGGAGATGCTTGGTGTCACCTGCAGGCTTGTACTTCATTTGAACTGGTGAGTATGAACGGTGTGAAAGCTGTTCTTCTAGGAGAAAGGCTCTGCTCTCACTGATCAACCTATTTGTTTCTTTAATTGGACTTTGCTTATTGGCTTATTGTAAAAAGAAAAAAAAGTTATTGTATTTACTCTTCTTATTCATTTAAAGATTTCAGCCTAATGTGAAATACTTGCAAAGTGGGGCTGCGTTCGCCCATGCAGCCCCCTGGCCACCAGTGTAACTCCAGCCAGGAGTAACTGCATTTGACACAGCTCCTGACCTCGAACCTTTGCTGATGGGACACAGACAAACCTGAGTTGCCTCTACCCTATATGCAGAACGACTGGTTTGGGATTCGAACCATGGGAAGGGACAGGAACTGAGGACTGAGGATGTCTGAGCATTATCACTGACCTCTGTGGAGACCAAGGTGAGCTTTTGGCAGAGGGTATCAAAATGGTGTCACGTTGGTGACAGACGCTTCTTGGCATAATGGCTGCAGCTCAGTGCTAAATGGATTGGGTACCTGAAAGGGTCCAACACAACATTTTTTCTTGTTAGATAGGATTACATGATTCATATCAAATAAGAGCATTTGGTCTTATTCTGGCTCCTCTTCCAAGCATTTTTCAAATTAGTTCAGCATCATTATCCCTTATTTGCAAACCAGGAGAGACAGGAAATACGCCTAGTCCAGAGTCAAACGATGAGATGTCATTGAAAGCTAATTCTCTGAGATCCACCAGGTCCCTTATTCACTGAACAACACGCCTGAAACAGGGATATCTCTTTTTTTTTTCTTTTCATTTTTAAGCAGATAAAATGGTAAAGAACTGGGCAGTGCAATGTGGTTCATTCTTTCACTGAGCCCAGGAGGTTCAGTTCTTGCAAGAGACAGGATAAAATTTCTGGGGATGTATATGCGTGTGTATATCTAGCTACAGATACATAATTAGTACTCCTGCAATATTACTTGCACATCATAGTTAAAATTCTGCAAGATAAACTAGGAAACCATATGTACAGCAGTCTAACAGCACTGTCATAAAAATTCACAGCAGGCTGAAAATATCTCAGCCCAGGAGCTAATTACTTTAAAACATTTTTTTTTTCTGGAAAAATCTTGTTTTCCCCTTGAGGCGATGTGTTAGAAAATGTATCCTTGTTTAAGCCTCCACCCCCCTTCCCTCATCTGCTATAACTGAAAAACAGCTCTGTTATTTAGTTAAAACAATTGCAGACAAATTGAATCTGTAATGAGGATCAATTACTATTGGTATCTTGGAATGTTTTTACATAATTAAGTTCTAGACTTTCCCAAGCAGGTCTCACTGCATAGGAATTAGAGATGAGGGTTTGAGTCATCACATAAGGCTGCCACAGTGCAGTGGAAAACATGGAGCACTGTGAATGCTCTGAGTGCCTTTTTTCTCCTCTGATTTACAGAAGTGCTCCAGCCCCTTCCTGAAGATCTAAACCCTCGTCCTGTGGACTGGGTGAGTCCATCAATCAATGCTCAAAAAATTTTTGATCTGTAAAAGAGACATTTGTAATTTAGGTCTTGCAAAAGTATGGCTGCATAACTTCAAACTCAGCAAGGTCGTGAATGAAACTTTCATATCAAGACTGTAAGATATCTGTACCCATGCAATGCTACCACAGCTTTTCATTGCTTCACCAAAGATGCAGCTTGGTGGGAACCCACCTGAAATTCTCCTTACCCAACTGCTTGCAGAAGCTTTCTCTCTAAGTTTGAATACCGGAGACCATTACTTTTTTGGGTTTTGTTGAGAACATATCCTATGGACAACCAAATTAGCCTTTTGAAAACATTATCATTGTCTAATTAAGCTGGAGCATAACCCTAGAGTATCAAGTAAAGGGTTTTTACTGTCAATTTTTGATTAATCAATATTAGACTCAGATAATTTGTGGTATGGAAGCTGCCTGTGGCAGGATCCTGGGCTGTTAGGTGCACAGAGAAGGATTGCTTCAAGAGCAGCTGTCTGGGCCAGCAATAAAAGATCCACATGAAGTTTGATTGTGGTGAACTACCCCCTTTCCTCTGAAGAAGAGTCACCTTGAAGTTGTGACCCTTAGTGGCTTGCTCAGGTATCACCTAGAGCCAAGCCCAACAGCAGAGATCTGCTCAGTCCGGTATTTGGGCGTTAACTGGTCAGTACTGGGTAACAGAAACCAGAGCACACGATGGGATGCTGTGCTGCAAGGGGTCCTTGTGTCAATCTCTGAAAGGCTCAGGTTGCCTCCCTGGAGCCTCTAAAGGGCACCAACTGCAGTGGGGTGCAGGGGGAGAAAGTCAGAAAAGAGTTTTTTTACTTCAGTATCTGAGATGTCAGAAGTTTCCAGTCAAAACCCTGAGTGAGTGCCAGGGTGCAACGGTAATGTCCTGTCACTGTCTCAAGCCTGCCATGGCCAGCTGACGGGGACTCTGCTTGGGCACCAGGCATGCAGGGCTGACTTTCGGTGGCCTGGTGCTCCTCTGACGTGGGCTAATGATCAGCTCACTCATTAAGAAAGTCCTCCCTGGAACAAAAGCCAGGGTTGATCGCTTGTTTGGGAAATAAGCTCCTCTTGCTGGGGAGAAAAATGCTCAGACTAAAATCAGAGCAGCAGGAAGCAACTTATGGAATAACATCTTAAAAATCCCTCTCTCCTGTGAAACAGTGGTACCAGCTGAACACAGTTACACACACTGCATTTGCTGGGACTGAGGCATTGTTTGTCTTGCATTTGGCCCAACAAAGTATCAGAGCATCACGCCTGTTCTGCTATCTAGTGGCTAGTCTTGTAAACTGCATCCAGTGCCATACAGTCTGAAAAAAAAAATCCTGCTTTTCCACTCCTCCTTTATCGTATAACTTGTTCAATTATATTGTCTTTTCTTCTCTTGATTCCTATCTACAATTATACCTCCCCAAAGCAGCTATTGTATAACCTGTGGGTCTTGGATTAAGTTCACTAGTCTAGTTGACCCTCATCCTGACCTTCACTTAGTTAAATACAGGATTAAGCCCAAGAAGTATGCAACTGAAATCTCAGGTTAAAGCAGAGGGAGTTCAAAGCGCTGGCAATGAACTGACTGATGTTCATGAATGAGCTCACCTGGCCTTGTAAAACAGCATGAAGTGCGTGATCAAGCCTGTTGCTTTTGAAAAGGTGATTGGCTTTAACTCTTTCATGGTGAACCTTTCACTCCCTGTGAACAGAGTCGTGCAGGAGAAGTGCTGTCGAACAGGACGGTCAGAGTTCACTCCTCCCTCTGACAAAAGCAGCAGCCTCTGCTGAATCCTGGTAACAGTGGGGAAGACAAAGTCTCATCACCAGTTTTGAGAGAAGTTCAATGTCAGAGATGCTGTTAGGGGTCTGAGTGCTACCCCAGTAATCTGGGGAGGTTTTCAACGGTGTTACTCAGCACATGGTTTTCTCCTCCAGTTTGCTGCTGCCAGGTCTTGGGATCAGGCACAGTGGATTATCAGCATTTCTTTGAAGCTTACATGGGAGTATGGATTATCATTTTTGCCATCAGAAACACAGACCAGTTACAGCTAAAATAAGTCATAAATCAGCATAAGAAGGCACCTAATTATAAAAATGAGGTACATGAAACATTTCTCTCTTCCAAGAGAGGATGTAACCAAGAGAATGAGTATTCTTCTTTATGTTTAACCTTGGAAAGAGAGCATTCATGTTTAACTGAAATAAAACAGAAGCAGCAGAGAGAAAGCCCTGGGCGTGCTGGGACTCCCTGCATTTGTTTCTGAACCGCACACCATCCTGTGTCATCTCTGGTTGTATTAGGTTGCAATAAATTGTTAAGGTTAGAGCTGTGGGTACAGTGACTCATGTTCAGTATAGCTGACCTTTTCTAGAGCAGCTTGGATGCATATTCCTCAAAGCTGTCTTCCAGAACCTGAGTTATCAGAATCAGTAGCTTTTTCTATATCTGTGTATTAAAGGGAAGAGAAACAACCCGATGCTGGGCCAAATCTTCAGATGGTGCAAATCAAAGGAGAAAATGGGCCAACATTGATTTCCACTACCTGATCTTCTAATCTGAGGCACTTGAAAACTGCCTGTTAAATTTCGCAGAGCAAATCTAAAACCTCATACTTAACAGGGATGATACAGAAGTAACACACTGTACATTTCTCATCATGTCTGGCCATAAATGGAAATTTTGTAAAAGAACATCCCATTATTCCTGTTAAGGGACTTTTTTGAGAGTAGACTGTATATGATGTCAAATTTAATTGAGCTTTAAAGCGCACGCAGGAAATCCTGCTGTGTTCCAATAGTCAGAGCATGGGGATGAAATCTGGAAACGGTCAGGACATGAGGTCCCAGCCTGTAAAAACTTTTGTTTTAAGCAAATTGAATGTGCACTTAAACATTTTGCACATTGAATGACTAAACTTCTCTCTCTTCACTACCCCAAACAGAAATAAAGGGGAAAAAACTCCAAAAAATTGAGGGTTATTGGATAGAAATGTGTTTAGTGTGCATCGTCCAATACCTGGCTGCAGAGTCTCAGAGTAAGGACCAACTTTACATTTCTGTTTTTCCCCCCCAAGAAAGTGTGAGACAAGTGCTGAGCTTGTAAATTACAAATTCCCTGAAAAATTGTTCCGTGCTTTTCTGAGTATCATGCGACGTTCTATTCACCCGTGAACTAAACCCAGCGGGCACAAGTCCCGAGGCGGTTGGCAGAGTCTCTGAAGAGGACTCAGTGAATGCCAGTGTAAGAACAATTGCAAACACATTATTCAGGGTGTCTTGTATCATCTCTATACCGTATATTGACATTTTCTTGATGCTGTCTGCTTTGCAAATGTCATGTCACACAGGATAAAATGAAGAGCAAAAAAGGAAAACCATGTAATCTGACTGGGTCAGGGACTGAGCTCTTGGGAAACCCACAGGAGAACTCTCAGCCTGAACTTTGGCAGGTAATTAGCATTCAGGTACTTCAGGCCTTTAAATCCATTGCATTAGTTGAAGAGCATTTGTCTAAGATGTCCGTTACTGCTGAGAAAGAGTTTGTTTGTTTTTAAAATCTGCTTTAAATCTAATGGGCTACTGAATCTCCCCAAACTCCATTTGACAGTATTATTTTTCCAGATTAATTTTTTTAAGAACAAAGGAGCTTGACACCCCATACAATGTGGAATAAAAACTTTGAAAATGAATAAAAAGCAACCCTGTGACTAATACATTCACTATGTGAAGGAGCAATGGCTTAGTGGATCTGCTATTTCATAGGCAAAAATGCAGAGATTGCCTCTTTTGTCAGTTCATAGATAAAATCCTATTCTTTGTAATCCCTGAAGAAACAAATCAAATAAGCTCTGGCTGAGCTAACCATTTTCAATCCATCAAAGCAATCAAATTCTGTTTACCTGAATCAGAATGATTTCTAAAATGTTATTAAAAAGTAAAATGGAGTTTAACTATTCCAAAAAACTGAAAATGATGTGCAAACACAAAAGGGATAAGATTTCAGTAATTATGTAGACACAAAGTCGGTGCCATCATTTGTACCACAATACAATGTAGCTATGGCATATAAAGATAAAGCTTCCTTTGTCTAACATTACTGCTGCAAGTGATGCATAAACATAATTAATGTAAGAAGTCTTCAAAGGGGTGAATATTCATTTAGTCAGTTAGTTTTATTGCTCTTTCAAGCAAACAAAGGTTTTATAATTTAATAAACCAATTAACTGATTCTATATTTCACCCAAAATATTTGTATATCACACATTACTATCATTTCACCAATCGCCATCATTTTTCACGAAGCAGAGCCAGTGTGTCGTGCTACAGTTAAAGCATTGCATTTAATATTCATTTAGTTTGCCCATTATTTTGGAATGAATGCCGTAAGAGGTTTGTGCCTAACTACATTCCCTAAATATAGTGGCAGGTTTCATCCAAATCCTATCCCATGGTAGCTTTGAAATGAAATCATTATGTTGGTCCTCTGTCATGATTCTTGAACTGATCTAAATGAAGAATTATGTCACCTTCAGGACAGGACTCAGTGCATTTTATCACCTCTGCAGAATTGCTTTTCGTCCTGAGCAGAGAATCAGGTGGATGATTTCAGTGGAGGTGCACAGCACTGCAATGCATTCCAGCAGAGGGGCTTGCTTGCTAGGTGACAGCTGATGGGGCTTTCCTTTGTATACATTACAGTATATGGAAAAATAAGCCTTATAAAAATTCTTGCCAAGCATGACATCTTAGGGAACCAATCAAAGTTTGATGCAGCATTTTTTAATATAGCCTAAACAAGCAAACAAAAACCTGCACAGAGAAAACAAAACCAAACAAAATCTCCAAAACCTTAGTGTGGGATTTTGGGTTGGTTTTGGTTTTGGGTTTTTTTTTCAATAGATACATTTAGGAGCCTTCGTAGTTAGATTTTGCATTCACTGTCCGATTTAAAAATAGTCTTGCTTCTTTAGTTGCTGAGGTCCAATACAGTTTGTGACAATTGCCATTGCACTTTTGTGCCCTGTCAAAATATAGTCCTAAATTTGTCAAAGCTATGACACAAAAATTACATCCTCCCTCAGTTTGAAACAAAACCTCAATTGCTAGTTATTTCATTGCATAATAAGAGGCAGCATACGTCAGTGGTTAGGCACGAGTCTGAATATGGGAACTCAGCCATCTGTTCCCAGCTCGACCAGTGCCTGCGTGTCTTTGGAAAAATTTCATCCCACTTACGCCTCAGTTTCTCAAGCAAAATTAGGAATAACGATGTTCTGCATTTTTGTAGAACCCGAGGGGCATTCATACTGCACTAACATAGCCAGTGAGGAGCAGAAAGGGCTCATGCACTAGATTTATGTAAATAAGGTCACTTGTTTGACCAAAGCATATTATACAACCTCATGATACAGCCCCACTGTCAGCTCCATGTAACGCTGGAGCCGATGGATGAGCTTCATTCAGTGGGTAAAATATTTAGGCAGTGAAACTGTCATAGAGGTGATTGTTTAATCACTTCTTCTGCGCTTTGAAAATTAGCAGTGTTTTATTTCAGAAACTTGTATTTTCATCCTGTGAAGCAAACCAGAAACTTGGGAATCTGCAAGGCATCCTTAGACCCTCCTCGTGTGAGTCAGAACCCCATCAGTGCCTCCGTTTCTCCTCAAACTTCATTTTGTTTCAGTATGTCCAGAGAAACCAAGAAGCACTCAGTCCAGCTGCACATTTTTTCTATCTCCTTCTTCGTGTGCGTGTTATTTTTTAAAGATGTAAATACTATTTCTGCAATTGTTGGCACTAAGAGCATAAAATAGTTCTCTCCGGAAAAAAAGCCACAACTCTTTATGCTTTGTCTTTGCAACTGATAGTCTAACTTTTACATTTCACTTTCCCATGCAGCAAGGTGCTCATCTGCATTGATAAATATTAAACCAAAATGTGCAGTGCTGTCCCTCTCATATACACATGCACAACCACGCACACACACGCACACACACATACACACAAAATACTCAGAACATGAAAGAAAGCTGTTAAGCTAATCTGGTGCATCTAAATGGGCAATATATATTGAATCCATGCTCCATTGATCATAATTATTGCGGTGCCCTTTATCAAGTAACCATCTTAAACCATTATTTAGAGATCATTTTGCTTTCCATTACTGTCACTATATTGCAGAATTCGCTAGGAATTGGCAGCTGTGTGATAGAGGGGTATGCAGCTGTATTAGTCTGGAATCTGCTCGTGTTATCCAACAATGTTTCTAAAATGAGAGACTTAGCACAGTATTCACACAACTTTTGGACAGCCTTTAACTTCATTCTGGAGTGACAAGTCATTCACATAAGCTTTGTTTTCCACATAACTCCTTCCTGCCTCGGATTCTTTGCATATTCTTCTTAAAATTAGTCTTTATGTGAAAGTACAGCCTGTACGTATTGAAAAGTATTTCTTAAGATGTAACTGAGAGTTACTAAATGGCTACACTGCTCGTCTCAGAGGGTGTGAAATGACTTATTAACCTTCACAAAATCTTTATTACTCTTTGGGGTATGTGAAAGAGGGAAAGGGAAGTATTTTGTTCTCAGCTGGTCCTCTTAAGTTATGCATCACACAAACAATACAATAATTGTACAAAACTCAGTGTATAAACATCTGGAGCTGAATCCAAAGTACAGTATTCTCACAAGTACTCGGAAAACGCTTGGCTTGTTTGCCTTGTAAGAAGATTAGAGGAACACAGTGAGAAAGAGGAAAACGGTTCTTAATGAGACCAGCATCATTTTAGACTGAACCCCTATTACAAGCATCTCAAAGTAATGCACCTGGCATGTGCTGTGTGCTGTGATATTAATGATCTATCAGGAACACAGGTGTTTAAGCTGATATTTGCCAGTTTAACCAGGTGGTAAGGAGATTTTAATGTCGCCCAAAAGTAAGAGGATGGAAAACCAGAAGTTTCAGACACTCATCATCAGCGTTAGACTATGAAATGATACTAAACATGTTGGGTATAACTAAGTCAGCATTAATCTGACTTATAGCTAGGTGCTCAGCATATTAAAAGTTCACTTCAACTCTTGATCAGAGTTAGTCCCAGGCCTTAACACTGACATGTAGGAGTCCTTATGAGCAGCCTTGATACTGAGGAGCCTTCTGTATATCACAACCTAAGTGACCTCTGGAAAAAATCACGTAACCTTTCAAAGCCTTTCTTTTCCTATCTGTAAAATGAAGATAATAACAGTTCCTAATCTCAGAAATTGTGAGACTTTAGTTGATTATTAGCATTTGTATAATAATTTTTAACTCAAGGGAATGCATATGCAGTGCATATGTAATATAACAGGTAAACATCTTGCTTAGCCGTGGAGACAGTCATCAAATCTTATCTCACTGGGGCTTAAGGTCAAAGGCAGAGAGAAGGCACCTGAATCTGATAAGGGCCTAAGTGTTACAGGAGAACTACTTATGTTCTGAAGAAGTCATCTGTATCACTTTCTCCTTGACTCTAATCTGCTCTTAGATGCTGTCTCTGCTACTATCAGGGCTAAAATCTATATCTTTCTCCATGCCTGAGGAAGAGAGCATATTAACTAAAACTGGATAGACAAGCCCAGTGAGAAAATGCTTGGTGTCTTCATAGGCAAGAGCAGCTATAAGTTTGCTTACTTCTTGTCTCTGTAAAACCTCTTCTAGCCTCCTTAACCCATTAGAAGTCCAATCAGTGGTGGAAGAAAGAGAATAAATGAGACCAATTCAACTGGCCAATTTCTAATGTTCTTCAGAGAGCAGGTAAGCTATTTCAGTGTTCAGACCACTCAGATATAGATGTGCAACTAAATTTCCAATATAATTTCAAAGCTTTGTTACTCTCTAGCCATAGTGGGTGTACATTACACAGTAGAATAATGGCATAACTGGGAGCAGGACAAAGTACCTCCTATTTGTGCAAGGTACTAACAGAAGTTTTTGTGTACTAACAGAATTATTTTCATCATGGGATGCTCTACAACTGACAGACATCCTGAGATCTGAAAAGCTTTTCCAATTGCTCTGGCTGTGGAATTCAGTAGAGCAACCCCTAAGGACCTATTAAGGATAATACTGGGAGGTCCAGGGTCAGATGTGATTGATGGTTTAGGTCAAGCAGAACAGAGTCCGTGTCAGTTCAGGTCTCACATACATTTGGTTATTGCCTTAATGTACTTTATTTTTAACTCCATCTGAAACTGCACTGTCTATAAATATTTCTCAGCTGTAGTAGACTGCAAAGTACCAACCACTCATTAGCAGACTGTACAGAAGAAAGGAAATATGGACCATTCAGAATGAACTGTTACCTGTGCAAAATGTAGCAAAATGAAGTTCACTGTCCCCTGAACAAGTCTAAAGGCCAGTGCTCACAGACACGGAAAAGTACTTTTGATAGGTCATTGGTATCTTCTCTTATGGTGCCTAACCTGTATGGCTTTGAACACAGGACTTTGCATTTGTTGTATGATGAAGTTCAGTGCCTTCCACAATAATTCCTCCATAGGGACTGTGTCTGTAGCATCTCTGTCTTTTTAGAGCAAAATATGTCTTCTCCATGTGATTAGACATTATATTTGTTCAGTGACACCCCTTCCCTTCTACTCCTCAAAGAGGAGCATGAAACATATTGCTGCCTCACATTTTCCACTAACCCAAAGTCACTTTTCAGTCTCTTTCCTGTAGGTAGATCAATCCATGCACTCTCTCTAGTTTGCTCACTGATGTTGCTGGAAGCAGGCTTGAGAAGATGTAATGTCTGCATTAGTTCATTAATATTTTTAAAAAGTGGTGAGGGTGTCAAATCATATTTAAAAAATGATGAGTGATGAGACTGTTAAATCATATTGTTACACCTCACTACCAAGGAGTATTAAGAGAACTCTTTGCTTATCCATTCATTTTCTCCCAGATGATTGTATGTTTTCCAGTTCTGACTTGAATAGTTTTACAATGGCTGAATTAAGTAGTATGACTTACCTCCAGATGGTGTATGAGTTACCATCAATATCTTTCTTCTGCAAATTTTGCTGACAGAATATGATTCAGAGGGATATTTTGTGCAAACTGTCATTTTTTTCCACCATAATGACTGATGCTGAGACAGGAAACAGAATTAATATAAGGACTCCTCTGAGGTAGTGTGCCTGGTTATGCAGCATAGTGTATGTTCAATGGTTCAACCTCCCTAGGTTAGACTAAGCCCTGCTAATTTCCATTTTCTGTTGGATATTACATAATATAGTTCCCAATTTTGCAGTTCAAAAACTTTCTAGTTAATTTGAACTTAATTTTCTCTAATGGTGTAAAATATGTTTGCCTTTCTTCTTCCATCCTTTAGAAAGATAATGTCCTTGAAAATATCAAGGAGACAGAAAAGGTAAACCTGGCTCTACCCTGGTGTGAATCTGCAGTTCTGTTCTCCAAGAGCACAGCTGTAAATCTCCAACGTGGCTTGATTCTTTCAAGCCAGTAGATGTGGGTTTTTTGAATTTTAGCAAAGCTTTTGATACTGTCTCTCACAGTATCCTTCTGGACAGAATGTCCAGCATACAGCTAGACAAGTCCATAATACGATGGGTGAACAATTGTCTGACAGGTCAGGCTCAATGAGTTATAGTAAATGGGGTTACTTCAGGCTGGCGGACAGTCACTGGTGGGGTTCCCCAAGGCTCAATTTTAGGGCTGGTGCTCTTTAACAATTTTTTTAAATGATCTGGCTGCAGGAGTCAAATGTACATTAAGTAAGTTTGCCGATGATACTAAACTAGGAGGAGCTGTGGATTCCCTCGAGGGTAGAGAGGCCTTACAGAGAGATCTGGGTAGACTAGAGAGCTGGGCAATCATCAACTGTATGCAATTTAACAAAAGCAAGTGCCATATTCTCCACCTGGGATGGGGTAATCCTGGTTACACATACGAGTTGAGGGACGAGAAGCTGGTGAGCAGCCCGCGGAAAGAGATCTGGGGGTTTGGGTTGA